>NC_056737.1:1117607147-1117612147 GCF_019279795.1 Protopterus annectens | reverse complement strand
TGGATGATCACCACGAGGTCGGGTTAGTAGTGCTGTAATCAATGGGTGATCTGTATGTAACCAGGTTACTGGTGGTGTAACTACTGTGTATTCTACATCTAGCCTAGTTACTCATGGTATAGCCAATAGGTGATCTATATACAACCAGGTTAAAGGTGATGTAATCAGTGGATGAGCAGTATACAACCATGTTAGTGGTGGTATAACTAATGGATGATCTACATGCAACCAAATTAGTTGTTGTACAAACTTAGGATAATCTATACATGGCCAGGTTACACACCATGTAATCAATGGATCGTCTGCATAAAGCCAGTTTAGTGCTGATGTAACTAATGGATGATGTACCTACAGCCATGTTAAGTCAAGGTAGAACCAATACATGATCTGCATACAACAAGGTTAGAGGTGAACTAATCAACATACAGCCATGTTAATTATGGTGTAACCAGTGCAGGATCTGCATACAGCCAGGTTAGTGGTGGTGTAGCCAATGGCTAACCCACATACAACTAAGTTAGTTGTGGTCTAACTGCTGGATAACTTACACATGGCTAGTGGTGGATGGTTTAACCAATGGATTATCTGCATACCAAGACAGAGCAAGATGTCAGAAAAGTGTGAAGCATTGTGAATGCAGGTGGAAAACGTACATTTAATGCATGACCTCTGCCTCAGGTTCCCACATGTTTGTGTGTATTTGTTCACTCAGTTTACATTGCTTGCTGTCATTGGCTGGTATCTGTATTATAAATTAGTTTGACATACTTCTACTCCTCCATTGCTCATGTATTTGGGAAAGTGGTCATTTTCATTTCAAGGGGACCATATTCCACATGCACCATGGTAAACAGATGGGGAAAACTTTTCTACTTGTAAATGTCATGGTTTTGAGTGTTTAAAAGGGGCCAGTTTCCCTAAGTTTCCACTGCTGTAATCCTTTCAGTGCTAATCTGTGTGCCTACATCTTGCACCTATTTGGTACTGCATATTTTGTCAGTGTTCATAGGACACACACACACACCATTTAAGCTGCATAGTAATATCACCAATCAATCTACCTGGTGTAGGAAGAGAACCCCAGCCTTCTGCAACAAAGGCAAGCATACTACCTGTTGCACCACGAGACTATGCCTGCTTGCTTTGCCCTTAATTGGTACTGTGGCATCCTCTGCACCATTGTGCTATATCCCACTGGGGTGAGACTGTACACCATAAAACAAGAAAAAGGGATGGCACATCGACATTATATAGACATTCACTTAGATGCTTGGAGGCACAGTCACAAGAAGCCCTGTATGTCTCCAGCAGTGTTTGTAGGGCTTATTGTATGATGGATAATTATTTCTTCAAACAATATTTCTACAAATGGGATTCCATTTAAATTGTTGAAATGGTGATTTTATTAACACTACTCCTTTTTCTGAAATGCACTAATTTTTTAGCTTGATATATTAATCAGCAGTGGATCCATGAAGCATGAAAACAAAAGCTGATGATTTTTAACCTTTAAGTGTTGATTCGTATGAGGAAACAGTGCAAACAGTACTTTTCAGAGAACTGATTAATCATGGCATTAATTCAAGAGTTTTGTTTTGAAAAAAAAAATCAAGCTGTAATCCGAGTAAAAGCTTTGCAGGGCAGAGAGTATTGTAATGGTCCCAGACCTGTCTTTCTCTGATAATTTATTATGGCTGTATAAGACAAAACAACAGTTACTACTGGCAACCAGCTGCATGTCTGCCCTCCCAGTCTATAATAGAGGATTTTGTGATGCAACTACCTCTAGAGTAATGATAGCTGATCAGACCACCAGTCATAAACTGAGACTGGGTAGCATGCAGATAACAGTGTCAGTGGTGCAACAGGTAGCACACTCACCTTGGTTGCAGAAGGCTGTGGATTCTATTCCCACACCACGTAGTTTGAGTGCTGATACTACAATGAGGCATTGGGGGTGGGTTGCTGCATTTCTGAGTCTGCTGTCCTTCAGATGAGACATTAAATCGAGGCCCCATCTGCTTCTGTTGGTGGCAGCTCAGGTGGGTGTAAAAGATCCCATGACACTTATCAAAAAAGAGTCGGTGATGTTTCGTAATGCCCTGGATGACTATCCTTTGGTAACATAAATATTACCTGGTGAATAAAAGAATAAATAAAAACAAATGTACATTAGTAACATAAATACCACCTTAGGTCTCCCCTGAAAGAGGCTTCTAGGGAATAGCCTGGTGAATAAAAGGATAAAAAAAAAAAAAAGAGCAGTGAATGCAATCACTGGGCATGTATGACATCTTTCTTACCTTGCTGGCCTCTGCATTACAAGCTGTGGCATCCAGATCAAACACAGACTATTCATATTCCAGCATATATTCTGTCTCACTTGACCAGGAGAGACTTATCCATCCTTAAGGCTGAGGTATATGAGGGTGCATGCCCAAACTGACATTGCTGGCAATGCTTTGAATATCTTAATGGCACATTTTCCCCTCTTTGAAAAGCATGATGTTGATTTTTCAAGGCATCTACAGATATGAATGAGCCATTGACATCTGAAAATCATGCATCACATATTAAAATGTGCTACATGTCAACCTTTGAACTAAGGTACTTTTCTCACCCCAGGGCACACCTAATACAAATAATAATAAATAAGATCTTAGGAACTGCCTTGTGTCACCAAGTAAAAAATATAAATAGGCTACAAAATGCGGTTGCTTCTGTGGTTTGCTCAGTTTTGCATATACAGAAGCAAGCCTGAAAAATAATGCTAAATTTCTTGCAGTCGTTGTCTTTCATCATAAGATAAGAACACTGTATTGTAAGGGAAATACACATAAATAATATGTACAGTTAGCTTAAATGATAAAATACTGGTTGTGATGGTGTTGTCGTATGTAAATCCTGTGTAAGTCTAGAATTGCCTCAGGAGAACTTCACACTCCACACTATGATTAACAAATTGCCAAAAAGCCAAATATTGTATGAATTGTCAGTTTACAACTGCCCGAAGTGGGAATAAGTGGAGATTTGCAGTGGCACATTCTCTGCTTGTAGCATTATTACATGGTGTGCCAGACTATGCAAATATGGTCAAACTTTGGGTTATTTCTTTAGTAAAATTATGACATCAGAATAATAATGTATATATTATTGACTTTCTGTAATATGCTGTATTGTAACTTCATAATGGTGTTGTAGAAGTTTACAAACAGCTTTAAATCATATTTGACATTTATTGTGTCAGTTCCTGGGCAACCGTTCTGAGCTTAAGGAACATGAGATTAATATTTTTGCCCTAGAATGTAATATACATTTGGAAGACAGTATTATTAATTTAAAATTTTAAAGAAAATGTATTTAACTGCAAAATGGTGTTTGTGATATATTACACCCTGGCATTTAACACAGGATTTTTGTAAATCATATTCTGCCAGGGTAATAATTTTAATTCTATTGTGAAAATATAAATTCAGATCCAAACTACCTAGTAGTTTCAAAATTTTATTTTACTCCATAACCCAAACTCTGTCCTTTGAATAGTTCAGAATGGTATAACATAAATGTTTGACTTCTGTAGCTTTCTTATGTTAAGTTCTGCTTTCCAATTTATCTTTACATTCTGGACAAGTAGCATTTCTGCCTTTGTTTACATATTAACCATATGCCTCACAACACATCCATACTGTTCCCTGCCAGGTCTTTTAAACTTTGTAAGCTGATAACATTTCTGAACTTCTGTTATGTCTAACAAACACTTCATAATTTTGAGGAAAAGAGCTCAAAATCCATTAGCAAACTATGGTTGTATTTCTTCTGACCTAAAGTACATTAACTGAGATGTACTGAATACTCATGGCAAAACCGAAAACCTACCAGTATCCTTGAAATAGAGGTCTAAAATTTGTCAGTGGCGGTGTTCTAGTTTACAAATGTTTTCTACAATTTCCTATGTTGCAGGCCAGGAATTCCCTGACTGTCTCTCGCCACATGTGTGGCACACTCAGTGAGCTAACGACCTGCCAGTCAGTGTAGCTGCAAAAGGGCATCACTTCAGTGTTATTCTCTGGCAATGTTATTATTCAGGCCTAACTATCGGGATATTTAATTACTTATGTCAGCAGGTCAATGCAATTTCAGCATGTTGCAATGCTGACATTTTGGCCTGTGTATTGAGCTATCAGAGTGTAGCTCGTCATATCAATGTCAAACTGTCAGATTCTGAGTGCAAGTCTCCTATAGCTTGACAACTGCCAGCATTCCATAACTGCTGTACATTTATTCAGCGTTGACTCTGCTATGTGCAAAGCATGCTGACTTTACAATGTCCTCTTTCCCTAGATACATGCAACAATGCAATGCCCCCTAAAAACTGGATCGGAGTGAAATGTTACCTGCATTCTGCTCTCATCACATTCAGGTGACACATTCTAAGAATCGTGTATTATCAGCATTGCCTCAAGGCTTCAAAAACTGCTCTAAAAGCTACAGTCAATATGCTTATTAAACCATTGCACCCCCATACGTTAATGTCTCATGCTTATTAAACCATTGCATCCCCATACGTTTAATGTCTCATGCTTATTAAACCATTGCACCCCCATACGTTTAATGTCTCATGCTTATTAAACCATTGCACCCCCATACGTTTAATGTCTCATGCTTATTAAACCATTGCACCCCCATACGTTTAATGTCTCATGCATCAGGCTGTGCAGATTTTAGGAATTCCTTAACTCTGCTTTTCAGAATGCAATGATCTTGGTTTGCCTGAAGGAACCTTACTTTTCACTGTATCTTGGTATCTATATTATAAGGCATAAAGATCACACTCAGAAATGTAACATTGCACTGTGTATGACACTGAAAAGCAAATCGTCAATTAATGAAATGGAAGCATAGCTACAGTATAAAGCCTGCGCCTAAAATGAAGACAATTTTATATATATATATATATATATATATATTTGGGTCTACTTCTTGAACTTCCAAAACTTCGA
>NC_056737.1:1117569647-1117602147 GCF_019279795.1 Protopterus annectens | reverse complement strand
TAGAGAGTGCAGCTTTTATCTGCATAGATGTGATTATAGGGACTCTGCATTCTTATTGTACAGATATGGGCTCTTTAGGGGGTGAGAGGGGGGTAAAGTTAGCCCTGAACCGATCTGCCAGGATGTTGGCAATATCAGTTGGTTCTGTAATTTTTGTGCCATTGTGCTTTAACTCAGAGCAGATCTGGGTGTTGCCATTGAGATTCTTGACATAGCTATAGAATACTTTGTGGTTTCCCTTAGAATCAGTGGCAATTTTGTTTTCGTAGCTAGCTTTGGAGGATCTTATAAGGGATCTCAGCTTCTTACTGAGGCTGACCAGGGAGCTCCTCCACTCACTCTCTTTTGCAACAGTTTCTTCCTTCTGTTGTACAGTTTGTTTATGGCAGGGGACCACCAGATTGGCTTCCTTTTTTTGCAGGATAGCATCTTGGTTCTGTTTGGGATAGCACAATCCATGCACTCATGTAAGTGCTAATAGAGTGCATTTGTGTAGGATTCAGCAGTCGGAACTGTATTGTCCATCTGCATGGGTGTCATGAAGTTCACCACTTCTGTCTTAAGAAGCATGAAGTTGGCTTTGGAGAAATTTTTTACTGTGGTTTCCTTAATGGTGGGTGCTGGAGGCATGTGGATATCTAGGGTGATTAGCTTATGGTCGGATCTGACCAATGAGGAGACTTGACTTCAGGTGTGGAAAACCAGTCACTCATGTTGGTAATGACTAGGTCTAGGATATTGTTGCCCCTGGTGGGGGTGTAGATAAGTTGACTCAGGGCATTGGAAGTTATGAATTCCAGAAAGCGTTGAGTGAAAGAGTAGGTACATGAGTAGTTTTTCCAGTTAATGGTGGGGTAGTTAAAATCACCCATTATTAGGGTGTTTGTTTGAACTCTAATATTTTCCATTATATTAAGAAAGGAGGAGTGGGAATCCTGGGGCATGGTGGGGGATCTGTAGCTACTACCTGGATTGCAGTTTTGCCCAGAGTTAGTTGCACTTGGATAACCTTGAATGCATTATGCTGCGCAACTAGCCTGGAGGTGTGGAGATCCTTAATGAATATGGACACACCTCTGCCATTGGTTTTCTGGTCCAGGTTAGATGGCCAAAAAGTGTGGTATGAGTTATAGCCCAGTAATGCAGGTGTGCTCTCTAGAGCCTTGAACCAGGTCTCAGTCACTGCACAGATATCAATGTTCTCCATTTTAAGGAGTGCCTTGAGTGAGTGCATTTTAAGATTTAGACTTCGAGCATTGAGTAGCATTACCCTCAGTTTTTGTTTGCCTTTTCCTGCTATGGTGGTGAATTTGTCATTTGAACCTTGCCTAAAAAAAGCACTATAGGGGTGACAAGACCCTTAACCAGTATCCGGAATCCCAGGGGCGGCAGGTGCAGGCCATCTCCGGCAAAGCATCGTGGTCTGTCGACCATGTCATCCCAGGCAGACAGATACTGGAGCCCCTTAGAATGACACCAGAAGCTTAGCCAATTGTTGAAGTCAATCATTTTGTCCTTGTACTACGGTATCATTCTGGGCGATGGCAAGATGCTACTCAGGGCTAGAGTCATACCTGCCTGGGCAACAAGATCGGAGAGCTCTTCCATATCTCTTTTCATGTAGTCCAGGAAAAAATGTCTCAGGTCATTCACGCCAACATGGACAATGACAGAGTCATATTTGTACTTGTGTAGTGACCTGGGTTTGTGGGTTATATAGTGGATCCTGGCACCTGACAGGCAGCTGACAGTAACCTTCTCCTTGTTAAGCTTGGAGAGTGGGACATTAGTGTGCCTGGCTATAGAGTCACCTATGACTAGTGTGTTGGATACATTGTTTTGCCTTATGGGCTGTGGTTTATTGGCACACTGAGTCTGTGGACTATATGTCATTTGGGTTGTGTTGGGGGGGTGGAGTTTGCTTGAGTTTCTGCTTTGGAGGTCTCTGTTGCTTGAACAGATTATTATTGAGAGCCTCTGCAAATGTTTTTGTGTTTCTATGTGTGGAGTTTGGTGGTGTAGGTTTAGTGGGACTATGTGATGAGTGTGGTGTGGTGCAAGTGTTTACCTTCTCCTCTTGACTATCAAGTTCAGTCTTGGTTGGAGAGAGCTTTACCTCCAGTTGGGCTAGGTAAGTGCATCTCTCACAGGTTATGGTGTTGTGTGATAGGATGAGAGGGTTGTCTGTGTACATGAGGCAATTGCTACATTGCCCCAAGATGCCCAGATTCATCAGATAGACAGGAGAGAACACTGAGAGCTGACCCTTGGACATGCCTCTCCTCGACTAGTTTAGACCAGTATACAGGCTTTGCTGTATTCTGGGCTGTGGTGTAGTTCCTGTGTTGTCCATTGCCTTACTTGGATAGAAGGAAGTTTCTTTGCTCACCAGTGGGAGTGGGGAGCCTTGAGCAGCCTATCTGTCCCTGAAGGAGTGACCTCAGCACAAGAGCTTGTAGTAATTGGTTGTTTTGGACCATTTCTATCTCTTTTGAAGTTCCCTGTGGTTAAACAAGGTTAAACTTTTCCTGGTTCCGCCAAGTCTGCTCTTCAAATTTTCCCTTAAGAAAGCTCTACTCTTATAATAATCAGTCTACTCGCTTTATTATAAGCCTAGCACTTGCTCTCAAAACCTCTCTTCTAAGTAAGCACTTTCAAACTAAAGTAAGCACTACATCCACCTACCACCCCTGTGAGTAAACACTTCCCTTAAAGGCACAGCACTCCCTTATAATATTTTAGCATGTCGAGTGGTAGATTACTAGCATCCTCTCCAGTTCAGCTGGTTAATCTGGGAATCTTGAGACAATGCTACAATTGTCTCATGTACACAGACAACCTTCTCCTCCTCCCAACAAACACAAATACATGTGAGAGATGCAACTATATAGCCAAACTGGAGGCGGAACTCTCTCAACTCAGGACTGGCAAGACCAGACAGGAGGAGAAGGTAACCACACACACAGCAAACCCAGTCCCACATAGACCAACCACAACTGCAAACCAAACACATAATAACACAAAGACATACTCGGAGGCTCTAACAAAAAACTTACCAAAACAACAGAGGCTCCCAAAGCAGACACCCAAAAATCCACCACCTCAAAACATAACACATACTTCAATAAATCAGTGTGTCAAACAATCACAGCCCTTAAGGCCAAACACCATGCCTGATACACTAGTAATAGGTGACTCTATAGTCAGACATACTGACGTTCCACTTACCAGGCTGAACAAGGAGAGGGTAAAGGTGAGCTGCCTATCGAGAGCTAGGATCTGCCACATAACACACGCACTCAGGTCACTCCAAAGCAAGTACAAATATGACTCCGTCATTGTCCATGCTGGCATGAATGACGTGAGACGCACCTCCCTGGACTACATGAAAAGAGACATAGAGGAGCTCTCTGATTATGTAGCCCAGGCTGGTATGACCCTGACCCTGAGCAGCATCTTGCCCTCACCAAGAATGATGCCACAATACAAAGACAAGATGATCAGCTTTAATAATTGGCTCAATTACTGGTGTCATTCTAGGGGGATCCAATGTCTGTCTGCTTGGGATGACATGCTGGACAAGCCACGCTGCTTCGCAAGGGACGGCTTGCATCTGTCACCACTGGGCTTCCGGATATTGGCTAAGGCTCTTGCCACCCCCATAGTGCCTTTTTTAGGCAAGGCTCAAAAGACAAACCCACCTCCCTAGAAAACAAAAATGGAAAAAAATTAAGGGTAATGCTGCTCAACGCCAGAAGTCTAAATCTCAAGATGCAGGCTCTCGAAGCACTCCTCAGTATGGAGAACATCGATGTCTGTGCAGTAACTGAAACCTGGTTCAAGGCTCCTGAGAGCACCCCAGCGCTACCAGGCTATACCTCGTATCATGCTTTTCGGCCCCAAAACTCGGGCCAAACCAAAAAGGGAGGGGGAGTGTCCATATTCATCAAGGGCACCCACACCTCCAGGTTAGTGGCAACACATGAAGCATCAGAGACCATCCAGGTGCAACTAACCGTAGGCAAAACTGCTATACAACTGGTAGCATGTTACAGACCACCCTCCCAATCTCAGGAACCCCATTCAGCCTTCCTGAAGACATTGGAGGATATGAATGTCTCACCAAACACCATCATATTGGGAGACTTCAACTACCCTAACATAGACTGGGTGCATTATTCTAGCCCTAACACCCTAGCCCAAAGGTTCCTGGAATTCATAAATTCAAATGCAATGGAACAGCTAGTCACCTCTCCCACAAGGGGAGATAATATACTAGTCTTGATCATGACAAACATGGGGACAAAGTGCTCCACACCGGAAGTATACCCCTCACTACTGAGATCTGACCACAAACTAATCACCCTGGATATACATATCCCACCTCCACCCCCAACACAAAAGACTACAGTGAAAAACTTCTCAAAAGCCGACTTTACACTTCTGAAGACTGAGATGGTATCCTTTGGAAACCACATCCCACAATGCTGAATCCTTCACAAATGCTTTCTACAGACATCTCCAAGAATGCATGGATCATGCAATCCCAAATAAAACCAAGACCCTCTCCACCAAGGGCAGGCATCCTGTCTGGTGGACCCCAGCCATAAACAAATTGTATAACAAAAGAAGGAAGCTACTGCATGACAGAGCAAAATCCCATAAAGATAAGGCATCTCTGATCAGCACTAGTAGAAAGCTACATTCTCTCATAAAAACATCCAAGGCCAACTTTGAGAGAAAAATCGCTATGGACACTAAAGATAACCACAAGGCCTTCTTCTGCTATGTTAGAAACCTGGGCGGAAACCCTCAGATATGCTCAGAGTTAGTTCACAATGACAAAAAATACACTGAACCAACGGATGTTGCCAACATTCTGGCAGACAGGTTCAGTGCAAATTTCTCCCCTCCCTCATCCCCAAAAGAAGAAATACTTATCCCAGCTGAATGTAACCTCCCTGTCATCTCAGATGTCCAGGTGAGAACCGCCCTCAGCAAAGCTAAAAACACAGCATCAATGGGACCTGACAGTATCCCGGGTTGCGTGCTATGTGAACTCCAAGAGGAGCTAAACCCGCACATAAAAATGCTATTTAACCTTAGCCTTACTACAGGATATGTACCTGAACACTGGCGTACAGCAACAGTGGTCCCACTCCACAAGGGAGGCACCTCTACAGACCCTGGTAACTACCGTCCCATAAGCTTAACCAGCCTGGTCTGCAAAGCTATGGAAAGAATCATTATGGAACTCATAAACAGAGACAATGGGGACCTACAGACACTTGATCCCACCCAGTTCGGCTTTGTAAAGGGCAGATCCTGTCTTTTGAACTTGGTTGACTTTTTCGAAACAGTCACTAGAGCCATTGACGAGGGCAAAGTAGTCCATACAGCCTACCTGGACTTGGCTAAAGCTTTCGACACAATACCCCACTCAGGCATCATAGACAAGCTCAACAGCTTAAATGTAAATCCATATGTCACAAGATGGGTTGCAAACTGGCTAAAGGATAGAACCCATAAAGTCAAAATCACTGGAGCCATGTCAGACACAAAGCCAGTCACAAGTGGTGTCCCACAGGGCTCCGTCCTGGAACCCCTCTTGTTCGGCATTTATTTCTCAGATGTGAAAGCAAACATGGGAGGGTTGTGGCTGACAAAGTTCGCAGATGACTGCAAACTAGGCGCCATAGTCGATACACCAGCTGACACATACATCCTACGGAAAGGCCTCACTGAAACGGATAACTGGTGCCGGAGTCATGGCCTTAAACTAAATGCCAAAAAATGTATAGTCATCCCCTTTGGGAAAAACATAGTACCCACAAATTATCACATAGACAGTAACCCACTGAGTACGGAAAAAATAATCAGAGACCTGGGGACCCAAGTTGATAGTGACCTCTCATTTGACACCCATGTTGCCAAAGTGGTTAGAAAGACTTTCTACCTTGCCCACCTTATCATGAAGGGATTCACATCCAGATCAAAGGAGGTCATTGTACCCCTATACTCTTCCCTTATCAGGGCCATGATTGAGTACAATGCCCCATTTCGTATGTACCTCACCCGGCACTTGCAACAGCTGGAGAGACCCCAAAAGTACCTCACCAAGAGGATCAAGGGTCTCCAACATATGTCATATGCTGCCAGACTAAAGAAACTCCAGCTCTATTCAGTAGCATACCGCCTACTCCGAGGTGATCTGTGCCTGATGTACAAGGCCATGTCCAATCAGAAATTGATGGACATGCTCCACCTCAAAAAATCCAAATCCATCAGAACCACGAGAGCTAAAGATTTAAACCTCAGCACAAATATGAATAGGACATGCTGGAGGGACAGATTCATAACTCAGAGGCTTCCCATACTCTGGAACAGAATCCCAGTTCATGTTAGGCAGAGCCCCTCACTGACTCTCTTCAAGAAAAATCTTGACGAGTGGATGGGAGATCGTAGGTTTACCCCGGGGGTAATCTCTGTGTCACTACTAGACAGAGGCACAGTAAACTAATTCTATTATGTAAGGGGGTCTTCACTGTGTCACTACTAGACAGATGCACAGTATTCTAAATCTACTCTGTACACTTTTGTACCATTACATAGGGTGGCGAAATCCACATCACTATGGCTAGGCTTATAAATGCCCCAGGGCAGATAGCCTAGTACTAAACTATGAAACTATAAAAAAAACTACTTTCCTCTAGACAAGTGAGGAAAGTGAGTATAAGAGCTGTTTTTCTCTAAGCAAGTGAGGAAAGTAAGTACAAAAACTGTTTTCCTCTAGGTAAAGAGGAAGGATGAGCGCTGTAGTAATTTGTAGCTTATTTAGTGCTAAGAACAAGTTCTGAACAAGTGCTGAGCACGAATGAGCAAATTCAAGTGCTAAAACTCAGAATCTGTACCTGGATCTTGTGGTAGATAGGCTACCTAGTGCTTACCACTCCCACTGATAAGCTAGAATGCTTCCCTTCAACACAGGCTTGGGGGGGAGGACTCAGAAGCTTACAAACAGTCCTGGATAATATGAAATCAGTATATTTAATTACCTGTATATATAATTATACTTATCTGGAATTAGTATATATAATTATAATTTTCTGAAATCAGTATATTATATAATTATCTGAAGTATGGAAGGTGTGGGCTTCTATGTCAACGGGGCGCAGGAGTATGAAGGCCTCCTGCAAAAATGTTTTAATAATATTACTGTGAGATTTGATGTTTGCTGTTTTAACTTGAAATAGCACTTTAGTGTTAGCATTTGTAGAAGTCGTAGTTACGGGTATTGCACTTGTGTCATTCAGCCAGCCCACTGCAGTGCCCAAGGTATGTTTAGGAATAGACACTGGAAACGAGACTATGTCAGTATGGTAGGATACACCATAAGACATGTCATCACAGAAAGAAGCTGTATTTGTATGTAACAAACAAAAGCAGGAATCTAAGTATGATAGAAAAATCCCAATTTATTGCAGGAACATTGTCGGAGGGACAGCACATAGAACAGTATGTTAAACATATATAATGAAGGGTAACGTCATCTACGTTACTGACAGATCAAGCCAAGGTAAGCATCTGTAGGTGCTCTTTTATCCAATCTATGACATTTGCAGTAGTATGTTATGATATCAGAGATAGACATGCCATCATGTAGCACAAACGTCTGAAACACCGAGGTGTGTCTTAGCATGATCCCGATTATGTTATGTAGTAGAGCTGTCAATAAAGCAAGAATACCAGTAATGCATTAGCCTTACTGGATTAAGGATTTGGCTGAAGTACTTGACACTGAAATAAATCTTATTCCTCTCTTTTTATGGTTATAGTTGGTGGGGTTAAGTTGCAAATGAGCTTTAATGTACAGTCTTGGGTTTAATTCCTCTAAGTTTCCACTTGCATACAGTGTGACTTTGAGCAAGTCAATTAATAAAAATATGCTCCCAACTTACTGCTAAAATGCATTTCAATTTGCCTTCACATCCCACATTTTCCATGATTTGTGTCTGGGTTGTGGTATAGAGCCTTCATCCACTTCTGGAAGTTAGACCTAAAGCCCATCCCCACTAGAACCAGATACAAGAAAGGCCACTACAAAGAATTGAAGACTTGTAGTTCTAGTGGTATGATTCTTATTTATGGTGCAAATGGTCACTGATTCAAATGCTGAGCAAACCTTTTTTGTGGAGTCTGTAGTGTTGCACTAAGACAATCCAGGAGTCATGTCCCAGTGGAACCATTATTCATTGTGCTGGTTCTGTAGTGCAGTAGCTATTGCATCTGCCTAATCTACAGAAGGTTCTGGGTTAGGTCCACCCATAAGACTGTTATAGTCTGGCAGTTAGTGCAGAGGATTGTGGATATGAGTTGTAAATGAGCAAGTTCTTGTGTTTCACTGTTTGAGTCCCTCAGCCTGCATTTGCCTACTGTGTGACCTTAATCAAATCACTTAAACAGACTGTGCTTTGGGACAAGTGGGGAAAAATCAACTAGGCTCCTTAATTGTCTTCTGGATCACATGCTTATGAACCTGTTAGGCATATTTGAAGTCAAATATGATGGGGTTTGCCATAATGCTTAAGGTGGTCATTCACAAATACAAGGCACAGGGTTTGAATCTTACCTTTAGTTGCTGTCTGGTTATTGGATAGGCATGTAATAAGCTACAGAGTAATTGCCTAGTATTTACCAGTTGACCTTCTACTCCAGTTTCGAGAAGGCCCACTGTTTCTTCCCTATCCTATCCCTAAACAAATGTAAATAAATAAATAAATAAATAAATAAATCTAAAAAACATGTACACAGCACTAATTATCTACCAATTGCCTCCCCTCAGAAAACTCATCCTGTCTTATCTGTATAAGTAAACAGAGACACTTCTCAGCTCTAAGGTCTGAAACCTTTTACAAAATTTTGTATCAGTGTTTATCAGAGAAATGTGCATAAAATCCCCTGGTTCTGTCATTCTCTTTCTGTTCATTGCACAGCACTGTTGTCCTGGCAAGCCTCACAAATATGGAGAGTTTCTACTATTCTTGACTAATTATACAGTGTAACTAATTTTCCATTTACATTCACACTTCTAGTATATAAAACAGGCCGTGGAAACCAGATTAGCCAAATGTTTTTCCTCCCTCTAACTCTTTATTTGCCTTTCTTCCAACCACTGTGTGTGTGTGTGTGTGTGTGTGTGTGTGTGGGATTCCCTTTTATGTCTTGCCATAAAATCTTCCAGCTCCACAAATCTTGACCTCTCCCTAATCATACCTTCATTCATCCATCTAAATCCTTGTAAAACCTGATAATATCTTTACTAATCATCTAAGCATTTCCATGTAGTTTTTCCATCTAACTTTCTCAGTTGTGAAATAGATTGTCTTCCTGTTTTTCGATGTTCTTGTAAGGTGCTTCCTTTTCTTGTCGCCTAGACCCACAAGGATTCATGCCCCTTCAGCATTTCTTTCTTCACTTTCATGTGTTAAACGCGTCCATCTGGCATCTTAGCCTGCATTCATCAGCTTTGCAGTTCATAGCTTCCTTTACTACACACAGTGAAACAGTCCTGATTTGTAAGTTGTAAATCTGCTCCTCTAAGTTCTATGCATCCTCTTGATCTCTCAGCCTCTAGCAAATTCTGTCTTACAGTTTTAAATTGGATTCCATCCATTTGTAACATTCCAGTTTTTTATTTTTTCTTAATTTTGTCCTGTAGAATTGTTCTCATTCATTTTGAAAGCCTGGAAAATGTTTCTTTTAATTTACACTTGTCAGAATGTAATCTCCGATTGCTCCTCCTTTCTTTCATCAATAGCCAGACCACAAGTAAGAGAGGTACATGATCACAATTCTCCTGTCTACTGTTGACCCACTGACCAGAAACCGATGTGCATAACTACCATGGCACGGACCATCACTTTCAAATGTATACTGGAAGGTACCCATGTGAGAGACCCTCTAAATATCCCTCCAACTGCTTTTCATTTCCTGTAGCAACAACCTCCCAATATGGCAGTAGCTGGTTCTCCACCTACAGAATGCTGCTATAGTTTGGCTTTTTGCTTGTAATATTCTCTGCTGAGTGCATATTAATTCTTTGTATTGCTGTGTCTTCTAAAATACAGTTAGAGGATATTTTTCATTTTTAATGCTTTTTATTACATGCTAGTTTTTTATTTGTGTCAGGCATTAGCAGTCTGGTGTTCCTGATTTGGATACTTCCTTGGGAAGTGAAGTTTTCCAATGTGTTGGTGGGTGAAGATTCTTATGAGTGTCATTTTTACAGATGCCATGCATGTTCTATAATGTTGCTGAAGATAATGAAGAAGAGATTTCCTTCAGTATCAGTTGTGTGCTGTCAATATATACTTATAGCAGATGTATTTTAAACCACATTTGAGTGGCTCCTGTGGTTCCTGAAGCTGTGGCATTTCTTCACTGAGAGGATGATGACCTCTATTTATACTTGTGTCTTTTTTGTTACAGCAAAATTAGAAATTGAGTGGTACTTGTAATTTATGAGTAACCTTTGAACATTAGTTTCAATAATTTGAATAGTTGTTCTTGGTTTTGGCTGCCAATTATTTGCTCAAGTTTCTTGGCAATTTATGAATATGTTTTTGACTGAATTTCTTGCTTCTTTAGCAGAGTCAGGCATTTATCTTATGGACCTTTGCAGTCAATGAATGGAATAGTAACAGTTTATCACAGTTTACTGCATTGCGAGACATTTGGACAGTTCACTTTTTAATTTACATTATAAAGGAATTACATTGTAAGACTGTTTATGGAATGTAGTGCTGTAGTGGTATATGACTCATTTTTATATTACTGTATAATTGTTTGTACAGCTGAGGCATAGTCACTCATTTAATTGAACACAGATGCTTCCGTCTTTGGTCATGTTATTTTTTATTACTTTATTCAATGCACTACTTGTTTAGGTTAATAAACGTTGCAGTAAATATGAACTTGGACTTTATGTACTCCATCCTCTCAACTTTCCAGTTCGCCTCCTCATCTACTGCCACAACCCCCCTCAGACACCCCGCCCCACACCCACACTCTCCACTTATCCTATACCTGCTCTGTCATCAGAACATCAGCACTAATTCCTTTCTCCCTGCCCTGGTAATTCACAGATGATTACGGTCAGTCATTAATGCTAGACATTCAAGTTTCACACTTCAAATCCATCAGAAAATCCAGGGTAGTGCAAAACTTTGTCATGTGTTGTGTTTCATCATTGAGATATCTGTCTAGTGCCCCTTATCACCCCCCCCCCATGTCACAAACTGTTTCAGGCATTATCTAATGTTGGAGATCTATAATATACAAATAAAAAAAAAAACTGAACTAACTTCTCAGTTAGGCCAGCAGGTTAGTTCTGATATTTACTTTGGCAAGGGTGCAGGATTTGAGTGCCTTTAAGGCATAGTAGATATTTATTTTTTTTATTTAACATTTTGTTTACCAGGAAAGTCCGACTTGGAACAAAGCCAATTTTCAGTGGAGGCCCAGGGAGAAATGCTCCAGACACATAGCTCTGTAATGTGGGAGGAAACCGGGGGATCCAGAGGAAACCCACACGAATGCAGGGGGGACATGCAGACTCCGCACAGAAGGCAACCCATCTAGAATTGAACCAGAGAACCTCTTGCTGTGAGGTGACAATGCTAACACTGAACCACTGTGCCATCCTGTTTATTTATTTCCATTTATTTACTGGGAAAGTCCAACTGGAAAAACAAGCCCCTTTTTGGTGGAGACCCAGGAAGAGAAGCTGATTGAAAAAATAATAACAGTAGTAAATACATAACATGCTAGTACATACATAACATGCTAGTACATACATAACATGCCGAATACTCATGTCAACATTTAGCAGCAGTACATACAAAGCTGCATGAGAACTATTTGCAGTAGTGTTTGCACAACTTTGAGAATGGTTAGGTAACATTAACAGCATCGTGTACAAAGTGACTGTGAATAAAGCAAATAATAATGAAATAAGTATATTTTGCAGCAGCATTAAGTGCTGTTAAGTAGCAATGCATTTTGTCACAGGAAGAGGTGAAGACAAAAAAAAAAGAGGGAGAGAAGAGAAAGTCACTGACATGTATGTGTACATAGGAGAGATAGTTTAGGAATAATTTAGCCTGGGGAAGAGCAGGGGCATAGCCAGGAGTCAGGCAGGAACAGTTTTAATTTACCTTTGAAGATCTGTGCGTTGTCCAGAAGTCTGACTGGAGGAGGATAGACATGTCATCAAAGAAAGAAGGTAAATAGTGTTCCCATTGTTGCTGTGGGTTTTGTGAATTAAGAGATGTTTGTCAGTAGAGCAGAAAGCTCTGTTGGTGGTGGAGTTATATACTGCTTAGGGCAGGGCATTTATCAGGAGGAAAGACTAATCGGTGTACAAACTGAAGTTGAGAATAGGTGAGGAAGTGAGGTAACTCAAGCCATTTCAGGTGCCTGAAGGAATTATACTGATTTGTGGAGTATGTCTTGTTGGAAGAATTTTTTGGCTGTTGTATTATATAGCATTGCTCTTGTTTAGTTGTTAAGATGGACTGTAGGTTGGCAAACATAGGTGAGGCATACAGAAGTGTAAGCAGCAAGTAGGTAGATGTTAAAGTTATCCAGCTGCTTTCAGTCAGATACTGTTGGGCTCTATATAGCATACCGAACTTCTGATGTGATGTTTTTGATTATTTGTTGGATGTAGAGGTTGAATGTCACATGTCGTCAACTATAACCCTTAGTAATTTAGTACTAGGGATTACCTTGACATTTTTTATTATTTGCAGAGGTGATTTGGTATGAGACTTAGGCATGAAAATGAGAAGCACAACTGGGTCCCTGCACCACATTTTAAGCATTATTTTTAATAAAGTGCCTTTAAGGCATGCTATCCATAGTATTCCTAGTGTCCAGTGTTTCCTTACTTGATCCCCATTATGTATAAGTGCCATTAAGACATGAAGGAACAGTTCTCTCAGGTGTCTAGTGTTCCCCAACTCATGTATTAATTAGCCTTGGTGTCTATTGGTCCACCAACCCTCAGGCCACTATCATTATTTTTAAAACTGTGATTAAAGGGATTCTTAATGTTGACCCGCAAAAAACATTTGACTCAGTGAACATTACAGTACTACAGCTCCTACTACAACTAGTACTACTATTACTAATACCACAGTTACAACTACTACCACTATTAATACTACTACCATTACTACTAGTACTGCTACTATTACTTACTTCTACTAACACTATTGCTACTACTTTTACTACAACTGCTACAACTACTGATATTACTACAACTACAACTGCTACTACTACAACTACTACTACTGTTGCTACTACTACTACTATTACTGCTATTCCTACTACTAATACTGCTGTTTCAACTACTATTCCTACTACTACTATTACTACTGCTACTAACAGTACAATTACTAATACTAATCCTACTACTGTTACTATTATTGCTACTACTACTAATACTGCTACTAATATTTCTACCAGTGCATATACTACTATTACTATTAACACCACCACTACTTCTGATGCTACTATTACTATCACTGCTACTACTACTGCTACTACTACTGTTATTACTACTGCTACTACTTCTTTTACTAATACTAACACTACTACTATTCCTACTACTAATAATTCTTCTACTCCTACTACTACTACTGATACTAGTACTGCTACTAACAGTACTATCACTACTACCACTGCTACTAATACTACGATTGTTACTATTACTGTTGCTACTACTACTGCTACTACTACTAACACTGCTATTTCTGCTACTACTTATACTACTACTATTATTCCTACTACTACTACTGTTACTGCTATTAACACTGTTATTTCTGCTACTACTTATACTACTACTATTATTCATACTACTACTACTGCTACTACTACTAAAACTGCTATTTCTGCTACTACTTATACTGCTATTACTATTATTCCTACTACTACTACTGCTACTACTACTACCACCACCACTACTACTACTGTTACTATTACTGCTACTACTACTAACATTTCTATAAGTAGCACTACTGCTACTACTATTCCTGCTAATTCTACTACTATTATTGCTTATGCTGCTACTACTACTACTAGTACTATTGTTATTCCTACTACTAGTTCTACTACTAATACTTAGTACTACTACACAGTGTCATAACCTTCTACCTAACAATCCCTTCTAGGTACTTTTACTGAATTCTCTGTTCACAACTTCTAATCTGTTGTTTCACAAGACAAAACGCTGAATCATTGAACCATTCTTTCTACAAGACCTATTAACACCCTTTGTACTGAACTACATATTAACATGGTGCTTTATACTGATGGTATTTTACTTCTAAGAACCTTATCCTACACTTCTGAAGTGCAAAACACTCCTTCAAGATGACTTCAGTACAGATTGCACTTTATTCTTAAACAGCAAATTGGCTATTAATTCCATAGAAACAAATTCAGTAGCAAGTGAACCCCTTCACCATTCTTGTACCATCTTGACACTAAACATCTCTGGGCCTTCAGACTTACAAGCTGACTCCATAAAATAGCTAATAATTCCTCTTGACCCTTTCTTACATTGGCAATTCCATTTTCAAAGTCCAAAACCAAACCAAGGTTGCCTAGTGACAGTTTGATTTTGTCATTCTAGGAAAATCCAAGAATCCATTGCCAAGAATGTACATATCCCTAATATTATAATGTTGCTCAATGTTCATCACAAAACTATTGAAAACATCAATGGGTTACAAAAATAAATAAATAAATAAATAAATAAAAATGACACTTTTATCTGGCCATCCAAATGCTAGAACCCATCATTGCGGGTTTCTTATATTTACCAGTATCCTAGTGAAAAAAAGTTCACTTTTCCTTGGGGGGGGGGGCATGGCCAGGATGCTGAAGAGATAGAACCAGATTTCTTCAGCTCTGCTGTTCTTGATATATTTCTGACAGGAAATTTTATTTCTGTGTTATTGATTTTGTTTTCTTTATAAAAAGTTAACAATTTAAATTGTTCCCTTCGATAACATATAAAAATTATTTAGAAATACCTGCATTTTCCTGTCAAAAAACTACTTGAAAAAATCTACCACACTCAAGCAGGATGAATCACAGCAAAACTAACTCTCAAAACACTGCATCGAAGAAGGAGCTTCAAATGGATCTTACTAACATACAGGAGTTATCTCTGAAAATGGATAAAATGGATAGTAAGCTAGAAAACGTAATTGGCAGATGCACCAAACAGATGGAATTACTTCAAGAGACACTCAGTCAACAAGAACTTCAACTTACTGGAATGGAAGAATCTTTAAATGATATGGAAAAAAGACTGTCAGAAGATGAAAATAGCACTGAATTTTTATTAAAACAGAACACGCTCCTGTTGGCCAAACTGCATGATCTGGAGAACAGATCTCATAGAAATAACAGCAGGATATTTGGACTTCCTGAGAAAATTGACAGGAATAATATGATAACCTTTTTAACTTCCTGGATCTCTAATATACTTGATTTGACTGAAGCAATGTCATATGGAATTAGGAGAGCACACAGATCTCTCACAGTGACTCGTTCTGATAAAATGTATACTCCAAGATTAGTTATTGTAGATTTTTTTCATCACTTGACAAAGAACTGATACTTAAAACAGCTTGGTCAAAGTTTCCCATCAAATTAAATGGGAAATAATTAGGTTTGACAATGACTATTCACCTACAGTAATTTCCAAAAGAAAGGAGTTCCTATCCATCATTAGGAAATTTAAGAAAAACAGATTAAAGTTCACTTGCTTTTCCCAGCTAGGCTAAAAATATTCCTTTCTGATGAAACAAGAATTTTTGAGGACATAGACTGCACTTTCTTTTCTAAAAATTTAAAAAAAAAATGTCACAGAACAACCTGAAGAAATGGATTGGAGCAACAGTTCCTTGAAACGTTTGGCTAAGAGAAATGGTTGGAAAACACAGGAGAAGAAGAAGAAATTAAAATAGAAGTGACTATTTAATTAATTAAATGATTACTATGAAGTCACATTCTGCATCCTAATTATGTTTAATTACTATTTTCTGATTTTTTCAATATTTTCTCTGCTTTATCAATATAATATAGCAAAGCTTCTGATCAGAATCCATATTCCTACAATCACAAGGTAATTTTCTAATTATTATTGACTCCAGGTTAATTATTAACTTAACACTACTTATACAATTTGGCTGTATAAACTAACTCTGTTAACATATCCCTTCTAACAACATTACTTCTCTATAAGTATTTACATTCCTAGCTGCAACTCTCACCATGAAAGTATTACTAACTATGCACTACTATGACTAAGCGATTCTCCCTACTTAATAACCTAACTAATGTTATGTTACTCCACATATATAAGTTCAACCATATATTTGTCTATATTCAAGTGTTTTAAGTCTTGTTCTATTTGATATTATGTATACATTTTTGTTTTTAAATTTGTATCCTGTAAATGTGTTAATGCTCATTTTTTTGTCTATAATTTCTATTATGTGATCTGATGACTTTGTATGTAAACTTAAGCTGGAGCATTTCTCCCCAGGCCTCCGCTGAAAATGGGCACTGTCCCAGTCGGACCATCCCGGTAAACAAATGTAAAATAAATAAAATTATATATTTTTTTAGTTCATTCACTTTAAAGGTTGTTGCCTTGAAATATCTGCTAATACATCTTTGGAGTGCTTATGTTCAGACTATACTGACAATTGTTTTACTAAACAATCTATTGAGTGTGGGGGGTGTTTTTTATTTTTTTTTTGACTGGCTTGAGGTATAGTTATCAAAATATGTAGTGTCTTCAGCTATCAGTTGGGTATGTTGCAAAGACGAGTGTATAGGCTAATTTAATGATACACACACACACACACACACACACACACACACACACATATATATATATATATATATATATATATATATATATATATATATATATATATATACATTTTTTTTCAATTTATAACTGTCTTAAAGGATTTGCCTATATTTTAAATGGTGGTGTTATGCTTGCAGTTGCTGTCTTTTGGATATGTGAAAGATTAAATCTCATTGGTATTATGCAGCATGCCCTGGGTGTCTGATTTCATGATCAGACTGGATTTTCTAAGTTTGATCAATATACAGGTTTCAGTGGCCCGAATATCATCTACTTGAGTCACCAAGCCTCTTTACATAGGATGAGACAGCTGTGGATGCAATTGTTATACCAGAACTAGGACTTGAGTTCTCAGGAGGTATTAGTGGCTAATATAAGCTTTTTTACTTGTAAATAACTTGATGCAGTGTATTTGATTGATGGAGAAATTAAAGGTTTAGTTCTTCGATTAATGGCATGGTTTTTGTGCCTGTTTGATGTTGTTCCTTTGGTAGATGACTTGTAGTGCTGGTAATTGGTATTGTTTTTTGTTTAGATTAATGCAGTTATGATCAGTTTTCTGTCAGTAGTATCTTGAGAGGGGATAGGTGGCTAATTCAATGGGGCTAAAGATGTGGTTTAGGGACATATGGGCTTGTGTATATGATTAAATAATTTTATGAAGGTATAGAGCTGGTTTGAATCCTTGGCTAGACCTTCTTAGTTTTGTACAGTGGATCTCTGGAATTGTGCTTTTTGTGATTAATTATGGGTATTGAGACTATCTGACTGTGGGCTATAAACAGTATATGATATTATCTTGTCACTCCTTTGGATAGCTTAGCAATTGAAGTTAATAGTCTCCAGCTATCGTTAAAATCTAGTGAAGCTTTTTGTGAAAGCTTGAGCTGTTTTTGTTTTTTTCTCTTTCCTTCCCAGCTTAATCGGGAAGAGTTAGAATCTTTACTGTGCGAACATTGTAATGATGCAAAACCATGGGGGTGTGTCAGATAGCAGGAAATACATTATGCTGTCAATCAATATCTAACAATGCCTTTTTACTTGCTTTCTACTTGAGTTAGTGGTTTTAGTGGAGGCATTAGTTCAATGAGCAGCCATGAACTTTGTTACTGTTGACATGGCTTTGGTAGTAGTAACTATTCAAGTAGTACTTTCATTATGATCATTTTCTGTGAACACTATTTGATAACTAGATTCTCTCAGGACTCTGTCTTGGGAATGGCTTTTTTCAGCAGACCAATTTGGTGCATGAAAATAGCATTATAGTTTACACCATTTATAAACATGGGAAACAAAGCAGCTGAGTTTTTTAGTTAAAGCAGTTTAATTTACAGATAAATAAGTTGGAAGGCTGACTTCACAAGAGAAAGGGGAATAAGGGAAAAGTGGGAAAGAAAAGAAAGGGAAAAGGGGAAATTGAAAAGATAAAGAAAAAAGGGGGAGGAAAAGGGAAGAGAGAAAAACTGTTGTAATCTTTATAATAAAATATTTCCTGTGATTTTTTTAACACTGATAATACTTGTTGTTATTGTTACACACTTAACTTCTCTGGTGAATGATGGGGGCATGTCAAATAGCACAAAATACTTTTCACTGTCAATTAATAATTAACAATGCATTTTTACTAGCTTGGATAATTCATGTAAACTCTATGACTAAATGCACTGACATATTAATTGCTTATATACATAACAAGCTGCATTTTTTATTTTATTTCTTTAGCATGATATTACAGGGCATGACTGCTAACTGGATTATAGATAATCTGAAATTGCACTTATATACTTTAAGCCTCTCTCTGAAAAATAATAGTTTTCATTTCTTTGATGTTTAATCACTTTATATGTGTTCATTTCTATGAGTGTTGGCAGTAGGTTGATACATTGACTCATTTGTTCACAGAGAGACAGAGACAGAGTGACAGCATGACTATATAATCAAATATCTTTAAAATTACAATAAGGTATACATGTTCAAATGCTTCCTAAATATTCATGAATACTTGATGGCTATGGTATATTAAGTAAAGTTGTGAATTTGATTACTTGGGAACTACATGCAATAATAGAAGTTTGCTTTACTGTTGTCTACACTTTCCCATGTATTTTTAAACAAATCTTTAATAACTAATATTTAAATGCAGCAATATTATCACATGGCTGGGAACATGACTGAAGAGAATATGTGAATCAGCTTATTCATTTAGTTATCAATTATTAAATAAATAAATTATATACATATAATTATTAAAAAACATTTTCTCGATTTGAGCAATATAAACTGTCTGTACAAGTCAATATAGTCTCAAATTCAATCTTATTAAATTAACTGTTTACTTTTTCAAAATTTTTATTTGTTTAACAATTAGTAATGGTTCTTAGTGTTTTATTACTTGGGGAAGAAATGCAGACATTAATTCTAAATAACTAATTTGTTAATTTGTCAGTAAACGCATTTTAAATTCATATTTTTTATTAAAATTCAAGAATGTTAAAACTGCTTTCATCTTAGTATTGAAAAACTAACCTTCTAAATTTCTAACATAAAAAAAATATAACAATATAGGCAGCTGTATATATTTAACAACAATGAATTGGTCACACATATAAGAGAAATATATAGAGTGGGTTCGACATAATGACCAAGGTCTTCACCCTGCTGATGCAAGGTATAGGATTTAATTCTGAGCTCACGATATTGGTTAAGCTTAATAATGGCCCTTCAGAGTAGTTAGTCTTGTTTTCACCTATGTAAAAGGTTCCGGCAAGCCTAATTGTTTGAAGTATTGAATCACTTCAGAAAAATTCAACAGTAAATAAATAATTGCATCTGGCTCATCAGAGTTCTTATTCAGGTACAAATTATCTAAAACAAATATTTTAGTGAATACTGATTTTGTCAATTCCATTAAACTCAGAAAATTAGAGTGCATTTGACATCAGCATACTCAGTATAACACACTGAAGTGTTTATCACCATTCTTACCCTAGATAGTGTTCTATTATATTCAGATCTTAATTCAGAGTACCTATTCTAAAAGAAATCTCTGATTTTATCTTTTTTCTCTTTGTTGCTAAAGTGATTTGTATCTTAGAAAATAACAACATGCAGTTCAAATAAAGCAATGTAATTTTATGGATTTATTACAGCGATTTGTAGTGGACTGTGTTATAAAAACTCATTTGAATGTTCTTTTTCTTGGTGTATAAATAACTATAAGGTAGTGTGTGCAGCACATTTTATTACAGACGAAGGAATTTTGTTCAAAGGAGTTTTGCTTTATATGATGTTTAAGGAATACCTTTATTTGCAGACATAGAAAATAAATGCATTCTACTATGATTTCATTGCTCTTTAAAAACTATGATTTAGAGATTTTAGGATCTGTAACAGTGATAATAAACATAGAAGAGGAGGGCAGTAAGGTCATTATGCTTACTTGTTTCTCCAGGGGTTGAATTCCATTTGATCATTTGGTAGAGTTTAATCAGCCTCTTCCAGATCTATTATCTAATTATTAATTGTCTAATATAAAGATATCCGACAGTGTACTGTGTACTAAAAAGTTATTCTGTTATGACACTATCTAAACCGATTATTTTATCCATTCACTATTTGCTGCATCAGGTTATTTTACTGCTTTCAGGTCAGCACCATGTGTCTACATAACTATTTGAGTCAAAATGTTTACATAATTTACAGACATAATGAAGTCTAGACAGTTGTCATTTTTAAAATGCATAATGTGATTTTCTTGCCCTCTACACATTTAAAAGCACATTAATGTTATACTTAATATGTACTTTTACAACTTTTACATTGAGTTATTACATAGTAGGCAACAGTTTTTAACCAATGAAAATAATTAATTGAAGAATAGTTACAATATAAGCTGCATAGGGTTAAATAACTGAGATCTTAATTCATAAATATAAAGGTTAAATAGCTTTGAAAACCTAGTGAATAACTTGTCTGTAAGCTTGACTAACAGAAATAAAGAGGTTATGCTCTTTTTTGTATGATGGAAGCATGTCTAGCAAAAAAGTGCAGCAGACCTAATCTCAGGTGGAAAGAATTTGGGTCAGAATGTACTGAAAAGAATAACATTTAATACAGTGCTGATAACTATATCCTCAGCACAGTGATGTTACAATATGATCAATTTTTGTAAATCATTCAAATTTCTGTTATACCTTTTTTATAAGATTAGATTTAGTTAAGTTGTCAGTTTAAAAATAGTAATCTTACTTATATTATGATAAGAACTCTGGATACTGGTAAATGAATTTGATTACATTATAATATACATCACATCTTAGAACTACATGCTTATATTTTCATATTGAATTAATCAGCAAATGGTGTTATATAATTTTGGTCAATTTACTTCCTATAGTTTACATATATGATTTATATGATATATTTGCCTTATATTATTGTAAAACTTTCAGAAGTCTAAATATTTACATATTCACTGCAAGTTGTTTTTATTGTACTAGTAATATACAATCTTTAAATATTTTAGCATCATATAATAAATCAGTTTTTATAACAATGAGTACTATAAAATCATTTAATACTTATTACTCATAATTTGATTCTATTCTGTTAGAGTTACATTAAATATGACAGTTACTTAAATACACTTATAATATTTTAAACACATTTTTATCAACATCTCAATCTTTAAACATTGGTATTAAATGGTAGAGGTGAACCAATTCTGCTTCTTTTGATGGATAGCATGACTTGGCTGGAATTTCTGTCTGGAGTTGTTTACTCCATGTGGGTTTGGATTGTTAGAATTTCATTATACTATTTAATTTTTGATATGATTGTTCTTATTTTGGTGTCTACATTTAAAACCCATGTGTGTATTATTAAAATAACAAATTGTACTGTAGTCTTAATAAATTATAGAAATCTCTATAGTGGTTTATATAAGACATTTTATTATATATTACAGAAAATCATATCTAGAATAAAACTTGACTTTACTAGATGACAAGTTTAAAATACTTATCAATTAACATAAATGGACTGAATAACAGTTGTAAGAGAGGTAGTTTTTATAAATATTTAAAACTGTTTTCACCCCAAATTGTATTTATTCAAGAAACATATCTAATAACAAAAGATATAAGTAGAATTAATAATAAACAATAGGCAGTAATAGCTAATTCTCAGTTTAATCAAAAAAGGAGAGGGTAGCTATTTTGTGGAAACATTCTTTACCTTTGCCACATATTGTAAATACCTATATGATGATAAAGGAGTGTTCTGTTTAGTTAACATTTTAGTAAATAGGACAATATATTCCCTAGCAAATATATATTAGATTCCTGCATTAGGAGTTAAAACAGCTAACTCTCATTTGGATTAGATCATACAACATTCAAAGGGTAGTCTTATTATTGCTGGGGATTTTAATTGTATACTACATGAAAAGGATACTAACACCAGGGGAAAACACAAAATATCAGCTACTGCTAGAGCATTAATAAACTTTGTCAATATACTTAGTATTAAGGACTCTAATGAATTTTTAGTTAAAGATTCTCTTTGCTTCACTCATTTTTCAAAGAGACATGGTACCCAATCTACAACTGATGGAGATTTTTGTCTCAAATGATTTAGTTACAAATGTAGATAAAGTTAAAATAATTTCATGCCATATTTCCAATCATAACGCCATACAATTTGACCTTTTTATGAATTATAATAATAGCATTCATATTAAAATAATTACGAACTATATTACAAATATGAAAGATTTTAAAGAATTTTTTTATAAAGAGATTCAAATTTACTTAGAATTTATAATACAAAAGCAATATCAGAGACTTATATCAGATGCTCTTACATCATATTTATATGGAAGAATAGACAATGGGATAAATACTTTAAAGAATTGCAAGAAAAAAATGATAAGTTAAAGGTAGAACACCAAACTAATAATAATATTCAGTTGGAAAAAATAAAGAATTACAAAATAAATATTTAGAAATTTTAAATCATAAACATAAAATCAACATGGAAAAGATTAAATTAACAAAGTATTCAACAAATCCAAAATCTTTACATAAAGTAGCTTTTAGAACCAAAATGATAATAAAATCAAATCATATTAAGGAAATATACAGTAAGGACAAAACGAAAACAGTCACTGCTATAGAAGATACACTCAAAGAGTTCAGATCACATTTCATAAAGATTAATCAAGATAATCCAATTATGGACTCACAAGAAGCAATAAAAGTATTTATTAACAAATCTACTAAAAACAGACTAATGGAGCAGCATCTGAAAATAATTAATAAATATATATCTATGTTTGAGCTTACTAATCAAATATCTAAATTAAAATCTAATAAAGCACTAGGGCAATGATGGGATAATATCAAAACTTTATAAAGTAATGCCTAAAAATGCATTAAATATTTAACATTTTACCTTTCAATTAGCTAAGGACTTAATGATAGTCCATCCTTCATGGAAACATACTCTTATTTCCCCAGTCTTAAAATCTGATAAGGATCCAACAGAATGTATATCTTATAGACCAATTACACTGTTAAATGTTAATTATAAATTATTTATGTTCATTATTGTGAAACGAATTCAACAATTTCTACCATATCTAATTAATAATGATAAAACCGGTTTCATAAAGAGTAGGAATACTTATGATAATATCAAAAGAATTGTAACCATTATTGACTATACTAATATAAAGGAGTATTTAACATTAGTAAGCTTAGACATTAATTGTGCTTTTGACATTTAATTGGGATTACCTCTTCATAGAACTACAAGACTGCAATTTTCCAATAGATTTTCAACATCTCATTAAAAATGTATATGATAAATCATTTGCTTATATAAAATAGGTTCCTATGTATCATGATCAATCCCCATTACTACGGGTCCAAAACAAGGTTGTCCCCTGTCACCATTACTGTTCACCCTAATTATGGAACCTTTCACAAACTACATTAGAGCAAATTCAGAAAGTAAAGGAATTTAACTTGGGCATAATTTAAACTCATAATTACTTTTATTTGCAGATGATATTTTATTAACATCAACAAATAATACAAATTCTCTTAATACCCTTTTTAAAGTCATCAAAAATGTCCAGTCCATATCAGGTCTTAAATTTAATGAAAATAAAACAAGAATATTGTGTACTAACGCCAATATTACTAATATCCCAGCAGAGTACTTTAAATAGCTAGTTAATGATGACAAAATAAAATATTTAGGAATAACATTAACTAAGAACATCAAAGACATAATTAATATAAATTCTAGTGAAAATTTAGAAAACATTAAAGATCTTATCAAATATGGAATAAATTCCTATTTACAATAAAAGAGAGATTTTTAATTATAAAGATGATATTGCCCAAAATACTATATATATAGAAAATTTAGAAAAGATTAAAGATCTTATCAAATATGGAATACCTTCATATTTACAATAGAAGAGAGATTTTTAATTATAAAGTTGATACTGCCCAAAATACTATATATAATACAATCCTTAGCCCTTCCCATTCCCATACAATATATAAGAGATTTCAATATCCTAGTACTTAAATTTCTTTGGCATCCTAATAGACCTAGGTTAGCACTCAAGCATCATCAGCACAGGTGGTCCAATGGTGGAATAAGTTTGCCTGATATAGACTTATATTCTCCATCAGCCATTATTAAACAATCGTCTTGTGGACAAATAAAAACTATTATGCTAAATAGAAAGATATTCAGGAATATATACTTATGAAGAATAATCAATTAAATTTTAATTGCTATAACAAAATGCATAATATTAGTTTTTTCTGGTTATTAAAGGATCATATGCTTGCATATCAAAAAATATTAATACATTCAACCTATATTGCAATGACAATCTCCAGCTTCAAAAATCTTGTGTATAAGACACCTGAATATGCAGCCTGCATATTCTTAATCTTTCTTATGGCATATACACAAAATAATATTATTATATTTAATACATTTTCAATGAATAAATTTAAAGAAAAATAATATTTTGGTTTCAATTAATGGACAAAGAGAAAATCTACTTGTAAGATTTTATACTAAGCAAATTCAATTTAAATACTGAAATGTGGCTAGATATACAAAATTGTAGATATGCTATAGAAAGGAGATTAACTTTGATGCAAACAACAATCAAAAAAGAGACTCCAAAATTTATAGAATATTTGATACAATGAATTCATCAAAATGCTCCAGAGAAGGGTTGTCTTTCCAGGATTTATAAAATTGTTAAAATTAAATCAGATTGATAAATATTGGGGCTATTTTGTAACTAGTAACAACTATCACTCAGATGATAGGGAAAAACAATGATACTTACATCCTCTGTACAAACTTCAACATCTTTAAGGTGGAAACTATTCTATTGGAAATTTCTAAATAAATCTTTTAAGCTTTTATTACACCTCACAAAATACAGTTGATTTATAAAAAAAACTGGTTGTTGGAGATGTGGATTAGATGCTATGGCTAACTGGCAACACATGATTTACGACTGTAATATAATTAAGCCTTTCTGGAATTACGTCATTTTTTTACAGGCTCTATTCAGTGATATTTTCAACCTAAATAAATCAATAATTCTGTTTAATGTGCCAATGCCCATATTTGTTAAGAAAATTGATTACTATCTTATTTGGACCCTCCTTACAATCGCAAGGAAAGTGATTACAAAAAACTGGAAAACCAGTACTACTTCAACTATGAAAGAATTTAAAATATTACAACTGAAACTTGTCATTTGGAGATCTTAATTAAAGAAAGAACCACTAGAAAACATTCTTCTTTAAATTCATGGATGAAACTAAAGAGACTGCTGAACAAAAGGACACTAAATCAGTTGTGGTATAAACAGTTGTTAACAAAGTGATTTGTTATCATACTTATTGAGTAGACACTTTGTACATAGCTGCTTCTTTGACAGTTTTGTTGTTTTTGTTGTCTGTTAATGATTATCTTTTTTGTATGAATGTAATTTATTTATATATTGATGCGATATTTTTGCTACTTACGTTAATTTAATAAAAATAATTAGAAAAACGTTCACTTTTCCATTTGCCACTACTCAAAGAAAATTGTTTTTATAGGTTTAGTGGCTAAGCTTATGATCTACTGCTCTTAAAGAAGCATGATTACCTTTATCTTATTTTGATATTTTCTACTTTCCACATATGTACCAATATTATTTTTAAATGGAATTAATTACTTACCCCCTAATTTAGGATGACATTAAGTAATGTGTTACAGCGCACAGTGGTATATCTCCATGGAAACTAACAATTTATGCGTTACCTGGCAAGTGGCTTGGCATGAACATTGGCTCTAGGTGACAGGTTACATTGACTAATGTAAACATGACCCATGTCAAAATGGGAAAGAGGGCATAGATGACAATGACCTGTAAGGTGAAATAGTAATATCCTAATTGTGTTAAATACATACAGATAAGTTAATCTGCCAGTTATAATGAAAGTAAAGTACTGATCCATAAAAATAAATAATATTTTATTTTTTTACAATATATTTGTTTTATTCATTTTATTGGACTCCCTTTAATACATTATAAGAACAGCGCTATAGGAATCAGTCATACACTGTAATATAATTTATACAGTATACACCTTACAGACAAACCATGCTAGCTTAGTTATCAATATATAATTTGAATGCAAAATTTGCAGCTCTTCTCCCCAGTCACTTTCACAACAGGAACCACTGTTCATTGTAATCATTTTGCAGAGGCTTGTCTTAAGACTTTAGAACTGGAATGGACTAATATTATGACTCTTAAGTTCAAAATATTGAGATGTGATGCAATTATGTGATTTGGGAGGTTGGCATAATGGTTAAGCTGTTTACCCTGCAGACACAAGATGCAGGGTTTGATTCTGACATGGAGTAATTGGCTAAGCATAAAATGGCCCACAAGGACAGTTAGCTTAGGAATCTATGGACTTATAAAGTAGATAAAAATGTCACTAATCATGAAGTCTACCTAAAACAAATCATCTGAATCAATAATTAGTAAAAGGAGATTACACGTAAAATAACTGGAAATAGTTTACAAGGAACCCTGATGTTTATATGTCTATCTAAAATTTTCTTATTGGGGTAGAACATTGATCACATGTGACCAATTTTAGTCTCAGCATGTGAATACAACGAAAGTAAGAATTAAGTTTAGTGAGAGATAGAAAAAGTATAATGAAAATCAAATGTCAATAAACAAATAAATAAAATACAGATCTGTAAAACACCATTATTACCTAACAAAAATGTAAAGAGTTTATACAATGATAACATACATGTATTTACAATGTTTTTTATCCATAAAATCCTAAACTAGTAACTTCCTTACTAAAATGCTATTCTTCCCTGAATACTTCCTCATTGGCAAACTCCAATTACCTTTAAATTGAAATTGAAAAATGCACTGCATTAGCACACAGTGGCTGTGATGTGAGATAAAAAAACAGTATCAGAACATTACCTCTGTCTCTGTGATGTAAATCAATCATGATTTCTTGCCTGTCTCCCAAAACATGTTCTGGCTTCATGCCTAGGGATGCCCTTAATACAAATAAATACAAACCCAGTTCACATGACCCCTTAGCCCTTTTTTATATTGAATCACACTTTATATTGTAGCTATCCCTACCATGTGCATAATTTATTTCCCTGAAGGATGAAATATGTTCAACTCTAATATCCCTACAGAGAAAATTCTCCAGGGAGACAAAGTCCATTGATCAAAAAAGTACAGTAAAACTTGAATTAGAGTATAAGTTGCCACTGATCACCAGTGAATTCTTCCTAAACTTGGAATTAAATTCCTTTATATTTCTAAGACCATACTGCAAAGTTCTATTAGAGAGCACAGCAGTTCAGTGCAATAATATTAATTGGTCTAGGACCCAAAATCATGATTACTGGAACTAACTAACATAGCCATCTGTATGGAATTTGCATGCTATCCCTGTCTCTGCATATGTTTTAGCAAGGTGCGCTGATTTCTACAGATATCCTGGCTTGTCAAAGGCAGTGTCACTATGTGCATATATGTATGAAAAAATAATATCACCAATTTTTATCTGTGGGCACACACAACAATGGGAGGGGGCATTCTTTTTGATAGCAGTAGGAAAAACAATTACCTTTAGGAATAAGGCAGGAAATGCATAACAGAACATCTAGACCCTCAAAGCTTCTGCAGTCCTGGCAGCTCCCTCCTTCAAGCTGTGTAAGGGGATTTTTGACACTGGCAGAATAGGTGGCCCTCACTTCCACTTCTGCTCTGGGATTATCTAAATCTAAAATTACCCCTGCTCACAGGTTTTCACAGAAGATTGTTATATCTTTTGACATAGTTGGGAACAATGTTGTAATTATTTCTGTCATTTTCTAAATAAATCAAACCTTAGACGTTTGCAGAAGGTGACTATAGCTTGTCTTCTGGCAGTGTACATTTCTTTGCTCATTTTGTTTTTACTTTTCTCAGAATCAGACATCAGAATTGTTTGCAGGTGGTTATATATTTGTGAGTATAGGTAAGAAGGTATACTGTGTGTAAATGACTGACAGCATCTAACTGAAGTATATTACAGTGGCCATTTATTCATTCACTTTTATGTTAGTCTGTCATCAAAAGGGTACAGAGAAATTGTCTGTCTTTTGATTGATCGAGGTGAGGAGGCCTAGTCTGTATATGTATGACAACAGCAACAACTTTAAATAACTCTGGCCATTTTTTCTTTTACTTTCATCCCAATCTAACACCAGACTAGTGCATAGAAAATGGTTGTCTTTTTTTTTTTTTTTTTTTTTTTTGTGTGGCAGGCAGGTACTACTTGCTAGCATGATTTATGTATCCTCACAAGGATTTTTCTTCTCATTTTATTGGGAAATACTAGTTTTGCTAGCTTTGAAATTAAGCCTTAGTTGTAGCTTACTTTTTCCTTGAAAGAAAATAAGACCAAATTTCATTCCTTAGCCATCATTATTGTTCAGACCATCAATAGAGCAAAAGTTTTTTTTTAGTTGTAAAATGCACCTCAGAGCATCTATAATGCCATGGTTATGAAGGTCTAGGGTCCACAGACTCTTGGCTTAACTCCATTATTTCACTGCAGTCTTGGCCAGTTAGTCTGTGTTAAAAGGATGGAGGAAAAAAATCTGAAGACTAAGAGTGAATGTGGAAAAAAAACAAGAAAGAGCTAATCTAGATGGTGGTGTGTGTGTGTGTGGGGGGTGGCAGGGTGGGGAGAAACTAGGGGAGAGGCAAGCAAAACAAGTAAGAATTATCACCATGGGCTAAACTTAATACCTAATATTATGGATTCCTTAATGCCTTTAGATATTCTATGAAATTTACTGTGTGCTATTATGTGTTCACATCTTCATATGTATATTTCTAAATATACAGAACATGAAAATATATTGAGGTATGGGTGTACCCAGAAGTAGAACAGTGTAGTACTAAATGACTACTGATATTTCTTCTTCATCAGCAGTAGTTCTCCCATCTGTATTGGTTTTGAATCTGTCACAGAGGCTGCCACGCTGAGACATAACCCCTCCAAAGTATTTTTAGATCATGTGGTTATTAATCTCACCATTGGAAGAGACACCTTATAAGCACTTACTACTTAACAGAATTTGACAGCCAGATTATTCCAATAACCCATCTTTCATATAGGTTACATACTCCAGTCATTCCTGTCTTTCTGGGTCTTTAATCACATACCGATTCATTTTTCCTGCCTTGTCTTCCAGATCCACCATCTTAGTAATGAACGTAACCTGATAACCTTTGGCTCCCTCTTTCTTTTTTTTTTTTTTTTTGCATTTTTACTCCAAATGTTTTTTATTAATCTTTCAAATAATTCCATTGTATAATAATCTTATTACATTTTCTGATAAGTAAAACAGTATGATTAACTATATACAATATTTACAGTTGGCCTGAAATTAAATTATTATATTGATCAGTCTCTTCAGAGTAACATCATATTAATGAGAGATCATGTGTTCCTTTTTCTTTTACTCTCATTAAGAGTTTCAATTCAAGTTTAGTGTCTCAATAAGTGATAGTATTTTTTCCCATGGATTCTTGTTCCATCGTCTTGGTGCTAATCTTAGTTCTTTTACTCTGGTTTCCAGTAATGCAGTTTCCTTCAATATTAGCAGAAATTCTTTAAATAATGGTTCCAGATTTGATTTCCATTTTCTGGTAATACGTTTTCTAGCATTTGCTAGAATGTTCCATAGTAGGTAGAAATTGCTATTATTTAAATCTAAATTCTCATTAACATTCAACAAAATTAGAGATTTACTTACTACAAATGTATCTAAGAATATGGCTTGTATGAAATTGCTGACATCTTCCCAATTTTTTTTAACTTTAATACAGTCATGAAATACATGTATCCAATCTGCTTTACAACTCTGCAAGCATCTCCAACATGAAACATTATTAGAAGTATTACATTTTTAAATCTATTTGGTGTAAAAAAAGATCTGAGCAAAAATTTCCATGTGTAAATTCTCCAAAATTGTATGTCGGATGTCAATTTAACAGAATTTAGTATTTTGGTTTTGTTTTCCAGGGATAAATTTATTGAATGACCTTTTGTTATATGATTCCAAAATTTTTGATTGATTTTAACTTTATAATTTATTAAAATTTTATATAATTTTGAAGTCAAATTTTCCCAATTTTGATTATTGTATACTATTTCATATAAATGAGTTATAAGTAGGTTTATCTCTAAAAGAAGAATTGTTAATTTTTCTGCATAGATCTTGTGAGTATTGTAATATGCTTTGTAATAATACCCAGCCTGATGTAGAGAGATTATTAGTTTTTATTATAAGTTGACTATCCAAAACCTTATGTTCATTAATGCATTGTTGCCAACAAATTAATTGTTTCTTTTCCCAAGTAATGAAAACCATCCTATGCATTTTGTTTGGAAAATTTCTTGTTACATTGAAAGGATATAAAAGTTCTAGCCATAACTTTATATCTGTATTAGAAGTTATAAATCTTCTAAATGAATTATACATATAATTTAAGTATTTTAGATTAGTAGGTTTTGTTAGATTATATTGAAGGCTAGAGCATAAGATATGCCATGGTTTATTAATATGATTGTCTATCATTAAATTCTTTAAAATGGCATTTTCATTTGAATAAATAACAGTGTGGAGAGATTTCCAGTTAGAAGAATAGCACAGATCTATCCAATTTATAATTATTTTAAAAATGTAGGCTCTAATATAAGTTTCAATATCCGGGAAATTGATTCCACCTAGATTCCATGGTCTAATGTGGTGCGTATAAGCTATTCTGTTTTTGTTAGGATGCCAAAGAAATCTTAATAATAATGTATTTATTTCTTTTAAAAAATATTTGTCTGGTATAACTGGAATAGCTTGTGCTATATATAGGATTTTTGGAAGTAATATAATTTTTATTACTTGGAATCTATCTTCAAATGTTATACATATTTTGTTCCATTTTATTATATTTGACTTTATTGTGTCTATGATTTCCCTGTAATTTATATTTAAAATATTTTCTAATGTTGTACTTAATGTTATACCTAGATAGTTTAAAGTGAGAGATTGTTTACCAATTATATGATTATCATTTATTTGAAAATCATTTTTTATTCAATATCATAAAATTTGATTTTCTTTTGTTAAAATATAATCCTGAAATTGAATAAAATTTATCAGCTTGTATATGTAATTATTTTAATGAATTTTTAGAAGTAGATGTGGTAAGAAGTATATCATCTGCAAATAACATTATTTTTGAATTATATTGATTATATAAATTTATAATCTCTATTTTGGGATTGTTTCATATTGAGATGGCAAATATTTCAATGGCTAATGCAAATAATATGGGGACATGGGACAGCCTTGTTTTGTGCCTTTTGTCAGTATTATTGATTCAGAGGTGAAAGGTCCTAATTTTACATATGCTAAATTGTTTTTATATATGTTCTTTATTAATGAAATAAAGGAGCTAGGAAACTCATAATATTATAATATTTTGAACAAGAAATCCCAGTTTAAGGAGTCAAAAGCTTTCTCTATATCTAATGCAACTATTAAGGCCTCTTGTTTTTGTCTATTAAATAGTCAATAATAGTATTCTTTGTATATTATCATAGGTGTGCCTATTATGTATAAATCCTGTTTGATCTTCATTTATAATTTTTATCATATATTTTTTTATTCTATTGACTAGAATAGCCATAAAGATTTTATAATCATTCCCCGGGATTCATGAACCTTGCGCCAGGCGCCAGCATAGCGTCGGCGTTATAACGCCAAATATGGCTGCTTAGCGATTCAGGTATGAATGAATTCCACGTGCACTACCGGGCGCATGCGCCGCCCGGCGTAGGTATGCAAAACACACTGTGTGCGGTATTGCACCATGCAAATGAGGGCAATAGCGATCCA
>NC_056737.1:1117510183-1117569147 GCF_019279795.1 Protopterus annectens | reverse complement strand
TCGTGCTACATTAATATGTACTATGGCCTGGCGCGTGTCTGTGATTCCGGTGCACTCTCATTAATATGTATATGGCGCTACTGCGCCGGATATTCCATGCACCGCCGGCGCAGGCCTTACGCCGGCCTTGCGCCGAGCTTCATGAATCCCGGGGATTGTTTAGTAATGAAATTGATGCATCTTTATTTTCTTTTATTATAGGAGTAATTAATGAGTATCTCCAAGATGGTGGAATGGTGTTGTGTGTTTGTATTTCTATTAAGGTTTTTTGGAAGACTGAGATTACAGATGATGGAAAGATTTTATATATTTCAGCTATAATACCATCCATTCCTGGAGCTTTATTATTTTTGCTTTCTTTGATTTTCTCTGAAATTTCTTTAAGAGTAATTTGCTTTTGAAGTTCTAATTTTAAAATTTCTGGGATTGTTTTAATCAATTTGGGTTTCAAATCTAAATTAAAGTTTTTTGTTTGAGTTCCTTCCATCTTATGATGTTCTGTAAAATGGTATTTAAAAGCATCTAATATATCACTTATATCTGACACTTTCTTGTTCTTCCTTCCTTCATGTATAATAGTAGTAATGTTATTTTTTTAGATTGTACTTTAACTCTTATTGCCAAGTTATGCATATGTTTAGGAGAAACAGCATATGAGTTTAATTTTAATCTTTCTAGTGCTAGATTAGTTTTATGTGTTAGAATTTCATTAAACTTTTCATGCAGATCATTCATTTTCTTCTTATTAGTCAGTGCATTTGTTAAATTATTTATTTTTATGATTTGATTTTGTATGTTGAGTAATTCTGATTCCCATTCTTTTTAATTTATTTTTGTACCATGAGATAATTTTACCATAAATATAGGCTTTTAGAGCGTCCCATACCATAACTATGTTGATTTTGAGATTAGTGTCTAGAAAGAATTTCAACTCTGTGAGTAGCCAAGGTTTAAATTCTTTTAGTTTCGTAATATATGCTGGAATTCTTGTCATTTGTATTAATTTTTTTAAAATTAGTTTGAATATTAATAAGGATTGCTCTATGATCTGATAATGAACATGGTATGATTGTAAAACTATTTATCTTTGCATCAAGGTCTTGTGCAACAAAAATTTTATCTATTCTTGTTTGGGTTGTAAATCTGTGATCTTGGTGCGAAAATAACAGTGAGTTACTTTCTCTAAATTTGACTGTGTCTATTAAATTGTGATTTTCAACCCATTTTTTGAGTAGCTTTGCTATAGGGGTTATATGTATTTTTTTTTTGTTGGTGGTCTCTGAATTATCAAGAATGCAATTAAAGTCACCACCTAATATCAAGCTACCTTTATATGTTTTACTAATAAAGTCTAAATGTTTCTTTGTCATACTTTTTCCTATTCATGGAAACCAATAAAGATTTACTAATGTCCAGATTCTATTATTGAATTTTATTATAACAAGTGTTATAAGCCCCTCTTTATCTTCATAGCTATAAAGAATTTGGGGATTAATGATGTTTTTTCTCCATAGTATCCTAACTCCTCTAGTTTTGGTTTTATATGATGATTGCACTATTGTATACTCATTTGGATTCCATAAATGTTTTTCATCATCTTTAAAGTGAGTCTCTTGAAGAAATATTACTTGCGCTTTGTTTAATTTTAAATATTTTAATAGGTTTGATCTTTTCTTTGGATTATTTAAACCATTTATGTTCAGTGAAAGTAGTGTTAAGTCCATGTTTGTTGTTGAGTTTCATGCTTGCTAATATTTATATTAATATTCTAGTACATTTTATAGTATTGTATTTGGAACAACATTCTCTTATTTCATGTATCATAAATAGACTGAATCTCTTTTGTAATACTTTTATATTGATGTTCATTTCAGGCCATAATAAAAAAGTATAAAATGATTTAAGTAAAATTATTTTGATTAATATAATCTTTTCTTTCAACCTTCCCCCCATCACACATGGAATGATATACATTCCTAATCTGATATACATAAACAAAATATCTACCAGATTAACCCTCATGTTTGGTAGACTGATTTCCTCATGCTCCATTCTTGTATTCCTAGAGACCTTTGAAATTATAAACTAGTATATGTTGAATTATATTTATGATTCTACATATTATATACATAATGAAACACATAAGTAATTGTAGGCTCTCTCTCTCTCTCTCTCTCTCTCTATATATATATATATATATATATATATATACATTCCTTATTATGAACATTTAATAACATATCAATCATATGGCTAAGTATATTCATCTCAAATAAGTTAAACCCAACATCCAATTGCTCTAATGCCATCTTCTTTTCCCCTTCTCTCTCTCCCTTATGTATATGAACAATTTGCAAAGACACAAACATGTTTTATATACTATTTTCATTGAACCATTCATAGTGACTGACTGATATCAACTATTGAATCATTTCTGAATCTGATGTCATTATAGATTTTCTATATATGTACATGACAGAACTATTAACTTAATAATATATGCATCAAACGTTCAAGTTAATCATCTAATAGTAGATGATAGATAAAATCTTTTCCAAATGCATATTGATTGTAATGAAGTCTATTTTACATAAATACATTAAGATTTAAAAAAAAATTTATTGAATGGTATATGCTTGTAAATTTCCCATGAATCAAGAAATTGTATTACATACACAGTTGTGATATTGCTTTTTACTAAAAAAAATAAATAAAAACATATTTTCTTTGACTGTTTGGTTATATACTTCAAACCCTGGTTTATAATGCATATTAGAGTCTTACAGTTTTTAATATTCTTTTGTCTTTTCATATAATCCATAAGTTTAATACACAGATTTTACTATAGGTTAAAGAAATATTTTATAAACTTTTTATATAAGACCCATCTCGTTTATTCATTGAAATGTAAAAGTTTTAACTTTCTGTCAACAAAAACTATTAAACCAACTATATTTTTATTTAGGATAAGCTTATTGATTAAAAATTATCAGACTCAGAATGCCCACTGACGTACATTGTAGTATTTCCTATGTTGTGCAGCTTAGCTATGGTGCAGCAAATGAGTTTCTATGCATGACAAAAAGTAAATTAAGTTTCTAAATAAAATATATAATCATAACTAGAATCAATTAAAAATGATATGTCTGTATTTGCACATGTGCTCATTGCCAAATCTAGCCATGTAGATGATAAACATATTTGTACATTGTCACTATTTTGTGTCTGTATTTGCACATGTGCACATTGTTGAATCTAGCCATGTAGATGATAAACATATTTGTGCATTGTCACTATTTTGTGTCTGTATTTGCACATGTGCACATTGTTGAATCTAGCCATGTAGGTGATAAACATATTTGTGTATTGTCACTATTTTGTGCTCATTTCTGTGCTTATATACATATTTGTAGATTGACACATACAGACTCATATTTATATGTTTGAAATTTGTAGAATAAATCACTTGACTATGTTTCTCTAATTCTTACAGTTATTATACAGTGTTTTCCTGAACTGTGTAGACTTATTTCTTCCTATTGTTTAGCCTTGACTTATCATTACTTTTATTAAAAAGTACTTCATATTTATTCCAACTAAATATTCTGAGTCTATCCAAGAGCTTTACAATATACAAGTCCATTCTCATTTTGAAATACAATATATTAAAGAGTTAAACATCAGTCTAAGAGAGATTTTCAGCATGTTTATGATTGGCAGCAGACTGCTGTTATACCTGTCACTAACTGTACATAATGTAGCCTACTTTTCTATGTCAGTTCTGCGGACAATTAAAATCGTATCTGTTGTCATTTGTAAAATATAATGTCACTGCATTTTACAGATTAACTGTCCATCAGTATTTTAAAATTGCTGGAGTTTGATGTTTAAATCCACTCAACTGATTAACCATATATCCTTTGAACGTGCTATGCTAAGTTTACTGAAAGTCATAATGAGACAATAAAATGGTATAACAGCCCAATACACACTATAGAACTTTGATGTATATATTTTAAATACTTGTGCCAAAAAATGAATATGCATTACAGGAACAAATTGGCTAGCAGGCATTAACTGGTATGTATGACACACTGCTGCCTATTACATTACAGTTTATCTCTGTACAGTAAACAACAGTTAGAACTGGATTGCGTTTGGTCTTTAACATCTAATTATATATTATGTTAGTCAACCAAGTATTTCATGTAAGCACATGCTAGAAGGGTGACATCTTACAGAATTATCATTTATTTTGAAATTAGCAAATACCTCATACAATAAAAAAAAAAACTGTTAATGGTCAGTCATCTGTCCTGCACTATTTTTTTAACAAAGACACACATGTACCCACAACCCCCCCCCACACACACACACAGGCATGTAAATATTTTTAATTAAAACAATGTTAAAATCTGTCACAGGGTTTTTTTTTAAGCAGCAGAACAGCTACAGTCAAGAAGGTGCAAATATAGCTTTGAAATCAGAAGCTTTTGGAAGATAAAATAAATTCTGTACATAAAATTCGAAACATTTTCCTGACCATTTCCTGAATGTTTAAACATTAATAATCAGAGTGTCATCAGGACTATATTAGAGGGTGCTTGTCACTTTAAGACTAGCAGGAAGTGTACAGCTGTATTGATGTGAAAACTCTTGGTATCTTGACTAACAGTTTATACCCTGAATCCCTGCCACTCACCACTCGGTAAAAGTAACTGTTCTTATTTATATTTCTATTTTAGTGATTTAGTTCATGTACTAGTATAGTGGTCTTTTTTCACATTGAATTTTATAACTGTTGTAGTCCGATAAAGATGAATGTGTTCATACTATTTTTTTCCGTTTTCTTACACTCTCCCTAGTAAGACTATACTGTATTCTGTCCTCTTTCTTTCTCTTTTACATCATCATATCCTTGTAGAGCATGAGTGCAAGCTATTAGTGTTACTGTGGTGTTGAATGATTACAAGGACACTATTCATGTGTTCGCAAGTGGGTTTGACTGTGATATGAGCTCAGGGCGTCTTGTAAATAGCCGTTATTTATTCTTATCTTCGTCAGACAGTTCGTGTGAAGAAAAAAAAGAGAGATGATACTTTTAAACTGTAACAATGAAGTGTTCAACACTGATCAGTTATATAACTACTATATTTATATTTTTTACCGATACCTACTGCTTATTGCTTGATATCTTGAAGCCACATGAAACCAGATCGTTATAAACCATCCATATGAGCTGCATGTCTGTATTTCTTAACAAAGACACCCAGATCATTCACTGCTCTTCTCCTTCCTCTCCCCATATCCCGTTCTCAATTGTATCCCATCAAGACAATCTATTAAATAATTAAAATGAGCTTTTTGAAAGAAACAATCCCTAGAATACTACACATTTAAATTTGATATGAGTGTCGTTGTGCTAACCACTTGACACAAACAGCCTCATCCTGTAGTAAGTAGAGTTGAAGCATCACTGTATTAGAAAAGAAAAACAGAAGGATTATAAACAATATTATGCATATTGAGACAACTAAAAAATAAATAAATGTACATACGTTTTGGTTTCAGTTTCCTTTAGTATATATTTCACTTTTTAGTAGAATCTTTGAATTTGTATCTAAACTTGTTACATTTTTTATTTCAGTTCTTTGTTTCTTCTTCTTTACATCAGTCCAGGAATTTTTTCTTGGGATCTTTTCAGTGAGTTAGATGTTGACCAGTCCATTTCTTCTGGAACTGTAATTATATTATTGTTCTTGATAAAAGAAGCTGCCTCATCTATGTTGTTGAAGGTTCTCATTTCATTTGAGTGAAGAATCTTGATTTTTGCAGGGTATGCAAGTTGAGCTCTAATTTTGTTTTGTTTCAGGAATTTTACAAATGGCCATGTTTTCTTCCTTAAACCTAGAACTCTAGTTGAATAGTCATTATCAAATCTTATTTGGTGTTGTTTATACTTTAAAGGACTTTTCCTCCATGCTGTCTTTAGTATAAGTTCTTTATCAAGGTATGATAAAAACTTTATTACAATGGATCTAGGAGAAGTATTAGGGGATGATGATACCGGTTTTCCTATGGCTCGATGAGCCCTTTCTATGCCATTTGACAGTCCTTCTTTTAGGTCTAAGAATTCCGGCAACCAGGAATTTAAAAATAAAATAATGTCCTCACCCTCAGCTTTTTCCGGAAGACCAAATATTCTAATATTTGTGCGCCTTTCTCTGTTTTCTAAATCATCTATATTGTTGATTAAGCAGTTATTTTGTTGTAAGAGAAATTCACTTTGGTTCTCTTCTTCCTTCAACCTTCCATCTATATCAGAGAGAGATATTTCAATGTCCATTATTTTTGTTTGTTGCTGCTGTAATAATTCTTTAAAGACATTTGTTTGTTTTTGGCAGTTCTCTTTTAGATTTTCAAGATTGTCCTTAAAATTATCCATTTTCAATGGCAGCACTTGCAGTACAGTGGACATCAATTGGATTTCCTTCTTCAAGGCTGTTTCAGAGTGTGAGTTCTTTGAGTTACTCATTTCCAAGTGGCTAAAGTAGTCTCCAGATTAATTTGACAGGAAAATATTGACAAAAAGCTTTCAAAGTTAGTACACTATTAGTTCATAAGTTTATCAATAATGGCTGGATATTTTTGTTCGATAAAATTAATTATTTCCCTGCTATTTGAACTAGTTTTGTGGAGCTCTAAAAAAATGCTGCTACCAGTTAGCCATTCAGGCTCCACCCCCTTGGCTCCCTCTTTCAATATCATACTCTTTTGTAAAGCTAGCTATCCTCATTAACATAAGCCCTGTCTATCATGGCTTTAAATCATGGGAATTTATTACTGAGCTTTTACTTTAACTCAGCCAAAAAAGGCTCCACAGATCCCCACTGCAATTATAAAATTGGTAGTATCGTGCCTCTATTTTTCAGCAATATTTGCCAGTATTTCAAGTACTATAAAATAAAATGTATGCTAAATCACAGATTTACTTAACAAGCTAAATTTCAGATGCATTTTTTTCTGCTTGCTGAAGCATTTATGTTACTTCATCTCTCATTTAAAAAACTTTATAAACAATCTTTCAGAGCAAAAACTACTTCTAATTACCAAATTATAAAATAGAGCTTGGAGTGACTTTCACCAGGAAGCACTGCAAGATCTCTTATTAACGTTCAATTTTCAAGGTTAGTAATCCAAACTCAAAGCCTCAGTAAAGGCATTATTAGAATTTGCCTGTAGTTAGTGGCTATATAAAAACCTTTCTTCCAAAACAATTATCTAATGCTCTTTTAAAAGTTTCCAGCATTTTTGACTGCTCTTATTTGAAATGGTAGACCATTCCATAGATCACTTACTCTATGAAAAAAGCTAATCCCCTGATCAGTTCAAACATGGCTTGATCCAAACTCAATCCACAATTTACCTGCCAGTGAAACATTTCTTAGGCATTTATGGATTAAAATCAAATCATATAATTAATGGATTATAGTGATGGCTCCATTAATTTAGCTTAATATCTTATAGGTTTATCCTGCTCATCTTCCTTGAAAAATATTTCTGAATTGTTTTGGCTCACCAGGTGGGTTCCATTATACATGTTAGCTGAGGCACGGTATTAACTGTAGGGTTTAACGATTACCTGGTAGAGTGGGAGAAGGACTCCGACCTGCTATACTGCAAAAAAGGTCCTTTAAACCAAAGTAAAATGTCCTGATTACTCTATTTAAATTATCATCATAAGTAAACTTGTTGCCTTTAATAATGCCCAGATTTCTTAACTTAACAATTTTCACTGAGAATTGTATTATTTTAAGCATGTTAATAACAGACATTATTTCCAACATGAATAACCTTTCTTTTGCTTACGCTGAAATCCATAACATTATTGAACTGAACCACATGTATAACAAATTGTCTTAGTACTTTTTAATCCTTGCGCAATCTTTACTGAATTCAAAATTAACCTGATTTTTAAATTGTCAGCACATTTGCTGACCCACACTTCATCTTCTAGAGAAGTGAGAAATGAATAAGCTGAACAGACCTGGCCCCAGAACTGACCCTTCAGGATAGCCAAACCCAAGGGTATATCCTTTGAAATGTGGTTAATAACTCTAACCCTGACAGTTCTACCTGTCTGCCAATTGTGTCTCTACTTTGTTATATACCATTTATATGTTGGTAAGAATTGGAATATTGCAGGCATTTTTAACATACATTATATTTTTAACTCATATTATATTTTATTAAAATGGTTTTTAATGTATAGGGATCCTTGGAAAATGTAATGAAGGAAGTTTTGAAAGAACAAGATGCATTTTAATTATCTTTTCTCGTTAATTGACTTTTGTTAATGAACTTTTATCAATTAATGACTCACTTATGTATATTGGCTAGGTTATAAATTATGGGAAGGTGAATTTGTTGGTTATTCTGAGGAAGTCTTGGATGAAAACGTACTGTTCGTTATCAGCATTAGTGTGTCTCTTTACTGGGTGCTGTGCTGTGGTAATAAAGGTCCTACGGTGTAAATGGCTGTCCGAGTGCTTTTTCCTTGATTTATCAGTGACTGCTTTTAGCACTCTATCCATTTGAAGTGGTTTTGTTATATACCAGTTAACATTTGTGTTGTATAATTTATTAATGTAACATGAGGGGGAGCAGAGTCAAATGCCCTTGATAAAAAAAAATTCAGTTCATAATGTCTAATGTCAGTCCCATGTGTTTTGGTAAACCTTGATCAAATTAGGCATACCGAACTTGCATTTCATAAACCCATACTGGTAAATACCCAAATATAAACATATGTGTTCTTTCATTAACTTATATGATACTTGTTCAAATCCTTTTCCAATAATGCTGGTCAAACTGACTGGTCAACAAAGTCGCTAGGACCACCTGTATTTATGGCAACAACAATAGAAGTCCTTTATGTATGAGGGACCTGTTTCCCAGGTAATCTGGAAAAGACAGTGAATACAGAGAATTAGAGATTTATAAATTCTTGAAAAGAACAAACCATTCAAATTATCCAGCCCACCAGCTGGTACAGGGTTTACTGATTTTAGTACCTTTTCCACCAAGGTGAGTAAGATAGTAGGACTTATACAGATGCAGATAAACACAAACACCAGAAGAAGTAGCTGGATTGAACCCACTCAAAGTAACGCAGGCTACAGTTGTAGAATGCAGAATCCACTTTATTAACTTCAGACCAAAAAAATCCAAGGATGAGCTTTCCTAAAAAGCCCCATGAATCCTTCAAAAGCTGAGACTGATGTTCAAAAACAGGTTTTGATAATTTATTGATGAACACAGCCATGGGATACATCTTTAAATTTCCAGCCACAACTATTGGTCTAAAACATGCATTTATTATGCCTTATGGGATTTTGGTATGCCAAATATTGTAGGAATCAACTGTTTACAAATTCTGATAAAAGTGTGACTATCCTCAGAAATCCTATGCTCTAACAAGAACTCATTAGCTACCATATCAATTTTGTTATAACAAATATTAACGTCATTGTTTGACACACAAATATATGTATTAGTGTTGTATAATATACTATATTGCACACGAATAGTCAATCGCATCAAAAAGTAAGCTCTACCATCCTTATCAGATTTCATAGTATGTTTTGTTTTGTATTTGACCAAGGAATCCAAAATATCTTCTTCTTTAAACTTAAATGCTTCCTGTACTTTGCTATTCTATGTAAATCTTCCACACATGCCTTTTCAAAGACTTGAATATAGGGTGTACAGCAGAGTTAAATAAGCTCTTTTTTACCAGTGAATTACTTTTCTCAATTCAATTGTGACCCAAATGTTTATCTTGAAAATAAACTGCTAGATTTAACTTCCTTGTAAATAATGTTTAGTTCTATCAAGGAATCTTCAGTTCCAAAGTGTTTTGCTGGAGTAAACTTTAAAACTTTTTCAACAATGGGGTAACAGATATATGACTATAATTAAATATATTGCATCCATTGTATGAATACATAATCCCATTAGAATCTACTGACATCACCATATCTGACCTTTCTTTTTCCCTTTTGTTTTGAACCCCCTCCCCTGGTGATGAAAATCTGGGTAATCCCTCCCTGTTCTGGGACCTGTATCTTCTGATATTTGTGCTTGATTTTCTGAATGTTCTGATCAGTGTAGGAGTACAAAATGTTGTTCATTATTCAAATCATACACCACAGGCCCATTAGAATAGGTTTGTTCATCTGCAATCTTTACATGTTCATAACATTCTGTTGAATACTCTCACCTGGATTATGCAGGGGGTGGGTTCCTTATTTCCTAACTTTAAGTTGGATACACTGTTTTTTCATTATATTGTTTCACATCCCTATTTTTTTTATTTTACCACCACCACATTTTCTATCTGTTCTACTAAGTGTTGTAATACCACTGATAGTTCTCAAACAACAAATCCTTTGAATATTAATGTTCAAACCCTCAACTTCCTCTAAAAGGTCAGAAATTAAACTAGTACAATGTTTAATGAGTAACTCAATTAATTCTAAACCATGATGATCAAATGAGGCAGTAAATTCATTAAATAATTTATCACAATTGACTTCAACAATTGGCTAAGTTTCTGATGTCATTCTAAGGGGATCCATTATCTGTTTGCTTGAGATGACATGATTGACAGACTTCAATGCTTTGCCAGAGATGGCCTGCATCTGTCACCCCTGGCTTTCCGGATACTGGTTAAGGCTCTTGCCACCCCTATAGTGCTTTTTTAGGCGGTGTTCCAAAGACCACATTACCGCTGTAACAGCTGTAAATAAATGCAATCTGAGGATCATGTTGCTCACCGCTAGAAGTCTAAATCTCAAGATGCACTTGCTCAAAGCACTTCTCAAAATGGAGAACATTGACATTTGTGCTGTAACGGAGACTTGGTTTAAAGTGGCAGAAAGCACCTCTGTGCTACCATGCTATAACTCATTTCACACCTTTCACCCCCAAAACATGGACCGAAGCTCCAAAGTTGACGGTGTTTCCATATTCATAAAGGATATGCACACCTCCGAACTAGTAGCCCAGCATAACGCATCTGAGATACTTCAGGTACAACTAACATTGGGTAGGACTGAGATCCAGGTCATAGCCTGCTATAGGTCCCCAACCATGTCCCTAAACTCTCACTCCATGTTCCTAAACATTTTCATACTAGGGGACTTCAACTACCCCTCCATCAACTTGGAAAACTACTCAAGCACCAATACACTGGCCCAAAGCTTCCTGGAATTCATCAATTCTAATGCCCTGGACCAGCTCATTCTGACCCCCACTAAAGTAAGCAACATCCTTGACCTGGTTATTACTAACATGGTCACCATTGCTCTACACCAATAGTCAATCTCTCCCTCATAAGATCTGACCATAAACTAATCACCATGGAAATCCCCATCTCACCCACACCCCCTGCAAAGGTAACCACCTTAAAAAATGTCTCCAAACCTGGGTTTGGGATCCTAAAAACAGAGGTGGCCAACTTCACGTCACCCATGCCAATGGAAAATAGCTGCATGACTACCGAATCATAAACCAATGCACTGTATGAGCATGTACATAAATGCAAGGAACTAGCCATATCCAACAGAAACCAAGACACTCTCCTCCAAAAAATGAAGCCAATCTAGTGGTCCCCTGCCATTAATAAACTCTAGAACAGAAGGAAGAAACTGTTTCAGAAAAAGGTGAAGTCCCAAGACTGGAAAAACTCCCTTATTAGCCTCAACAAAAAGTTGAGATCCCTCATCAAATCATCCAAAGCCAGCTATGAAGGCAGAATTGCAGCAGACACTAAAAACAATCACAAAGCCTTCTATAGTAATATCAATAACATCCACGGCAATACCCAGATTTGCTCTGAGTTACTGCACAATGTTACCTCCTATACTGAGCCAACAGATATTGCCAACATACTGGCTGACAAATTCAGTGCCAATTTTACCCCTTTCACCCCCCTGAAGGACCAGTTACAATACCAAAAGAATACCAGGCACCCAGCATTACTGCAGCACAGGTTAGAGCTGCATTATCCAAGGCCAAGAATACAGCTTCTATGAGACCCGATAATATCCCTGGATGTGTTCTACATGAACTACAAGGCAAACTGGCACCACGTCTGTGTGTGCCCTGTTCAGTCACAGCCTCTCCTCAGGCTTTGTCCCTACAGAATGGCGCACTACTACAGTCATCACTCTCCATAAAGGGGGAGAGAGTACAGACCCTGGGAATTATTGCCCCATTAGCCTGATAATTCTGATATGTAAAGCTATGGAGTGCATCATCATGGACCTGATTAAAAAATATATATTAAATCTCCAAATTCTAGACCCCATGCAATTTGGCTCTGTGAAAGAGAGATCATGCCTGCTCAACCTGGTTGACTTCTTTGGGTTAGTCACCAGGGCTGTGGATGAAGGTAAGGCAGTGCATACAGTTTACCTTGATCTGGCCAAGGCCTTTGATACCATTCATTAGTTGGGGATTATTGATAAACACACCAAACTAGGCATCAACCTCTATATTACTAGGTGGGTTGCAAATTGGCTCACAGATAGAACACACAGAGTGAAAGTAGCGAACTCCAAGTCAGACTGCTGACCAATCATGAGTGGAGTCCCACAGGGATCAGTCCTGGGTCCTTTCCTATTCAGCATCTACTTCTCAGAAGTCCAGGCCAACACAAAGAGACTCTGGCTGACCAAGTTCACAGATGACTGCAAGCTGGGAGCCATTATTAACTCACCAAGTGATGCAGATATCCTACAGAAAGGCCTCACTGAGACCAATGACTGGTGTTGAAACCATGGCTTTAAGCTTAACAGCAAAAAATGCATTGTCATCCCCTTTGGTAAAAACTCAGTTCCCACTAATTACTACATCGATGTGAGCCCACTGAACACTGAAGGCATTATAAGAGATCTGGGGATGCAGGTTGACAGCAACCTCTCCTTTGACCACCACATTGCCTCTGTGGTTAGAAAGTCCTTCTATGTGGCACATCTCATTACAAAGGGTTTTGCATCCAGGAAGAAAGAGGTCAGCATCTCTCTCTACTCTTCCCTCATTAGAGCAATCATCAAGTATACTGTCCCATTGGGCATCTACCTCACTAGACATCTACAACAGAGGCCACAAAAGTACCTCACAAAGAGGATCCTAGGTATTAAATACATGTCCTATATGGACAGACTCAAAAGACTCTAGCTATTCTCTGTCTCATATGTCATATCGCCTCCTTAGAGGCGGTCTCTGCTTGACTTACAAAGCCATGTCTGAGAGCTCTGTTAGAAATGCTACATCTAAAGAAATCCCAATCCCTCCATACTACATGCTCCAGAGACCTCAACCTCATTATCACAATCAACAGAACATGCTGGAGGGACAGGTTCCTAACCCAGAGACTGCCCATGCTATGGAATAGACTTCCCATAGATGTCAAGCAGAGAACCTCGCTGTCCCTCTTCAAGAGAAATCTTGGTGAGTGGATGGGTAATAGAAAGTTCACCTCAGGGATCACTCCAGTGGCTCTACTTGATAGAGGCACTGGGAACTAATGTCGGGCGGCACAATGCTCGGGCACTTCTATGGGCTAGGCTTGTAAAAGCTCCAGGGCCATTAGCCTAGTACACACCTGTGAACCTATGAACAATAATGCAAACCATTTGGAAATGTGTTTACTTGTAGTACTTGGTGTACAATATGACAGTTTTAATGGGCTTAGCGCATTGGGATATATACAGATATATATATTTTTTTATATATATTTTAGACTCTAAAGGATGTACTGGAATAAATTCATAAACCGATTGGGTCTATGTTTAACTGTCGAATAATATTTACATTGGGCAGCTAAATATCGAACCCTAAATAATCAAATGTTTGTTCAGCGAACATTCACTTTTTCACCAGGGAAAGTAAATAGTTAGCTATTACTTTCCCATCCCAAAAAATGCAGTATTTCAAACCTACCCAGGTGGAGGGTGAACACCCCCCCCCCAACATGATACACCCCCAAGTATATATTCCAACTCTGCAACCACACTAAAGTTGAGAAAAGGGCAGACGGTGAAGTGTTGACCAATTAGCTACTTTACTGTTCACTGAAATGAACATTTTCTGAATGAACATTCAATGGTTAGGGTTTGATATTTAGTCATTCAATGTAAATATTATTCAGTGGTCAAACATAGACCCAAACAGGTTTATATTCTGGCTTGTAAAAGGAGTTGATTGTTACTTTAAATTGTCTTTATTTACTGATTACCATGGAATAATTTATGTATTATTCAGTGGTTAAACATAGACCCAAACAAGTTTATATTCTGACTTGTAAAAGAAGGTAATTGTTACTATAAATTGTCTTTATTTACTGATTACCATGGAATAATTTATGTATAAAAGGAAGTGATGTATTTTTGCATTCAGATTGTGAGGAAGTTGCATAATAGTTGGTGACGAAAGCACTTAATCAACTTAATAAAATACATGTATTTTTAAATGGAGAATCAACTCTTTTTTTTTTGTGACAGTCAGTTCTAGTTTCTTTAATGTCTTTATGGTGGCTACCAGGGCTTCATTTGTCATGGAATCTTATCTAGAGGCCTCTCATGATTAAGTCGATGCCCAGATGTTTTATACAAATGCATTTATAAGTGTTTATCTAGAGGCCTCTCATGATTAAGTCGATACACGGATGTTTTATATAAATGCATTTATAACTGTTTATCTAGAGGCCTCTCATGATTAAGTTGATACACAGACGTTTTATACAAATGCATTTATGACTGTTTATCTAGAGGCCTCTCATGATTAAGTCGATACACAGATGTTTTATACAAATGCATTTATAAGTTTATATCTGTGTGTATGTGTGTGTGTGTGTGTGTGTGTGTGTGTGTGTGTGTGTGTGGTGTGTGGTGTGTGGTGTGTGGTGTGTGTGTGTGTGTGTGTGTGTGTGTGTGTGTGTGTGTGTGTGTGTGCGTGTGTGCGTGAGCTACATCTATCTGCCTATCTAGTTACCTCTCTATCTACCAATCTATTTATATATATATATATATATATATATATATATATATATATTATTGTATATGTGTATGTTGGAGGGGATGATCAATAAATGAATAGACAGAGTAGTAAAATGTATGATGGAAGATGAGCAGTCCAAATTCAGCTCAGGATTGAGCACAAATGACCCAATGTTTGCAGTGAGACAGATAGCTGAGAAGAAGCTAGAGAAGAGGAAAGAGTCCAACTGGGCATTTCAGTACTTGGAGAAAGCATATGACAAGGTCCCAGTAAAGCTGAGATGGGCAGTCCTGTGGTGGTTTGAAGCCAGAGAAACATCAGTAGAGTTAGTGCAGGCTATGTACTATGACCCAGTGACAATAGTAGAAATTTGGACAGTCTTGTGATGGTTTATCAGGTTTCAGCTCTGAATTCACTGCTGTTCATACTGGTGATGGACTACATATGCAAACAGGTGGAAGGGATAGGCCAACAAAGCTGTATGTAGTTGTATGTAGATGACGTGCCATTAAAAGCAGCCTCTGAACCGGTACTGTAGTAAATTATAGGGGGACTAGAATGTAAAACTTTAGGTCCATGGGATGAAACTTAGTGCAGATGAAACAGTGATTATGGTAGCATATGCTGGAAATCAGAATAAGAAGCCGAATTCTGAGACAGAAGGGAAAACTTTGGAAATGATCAACAGCTTCACCAATGTGGGAGAGGTGGGTGAGGAAAAGGGAAAGCTGAAAGAGGAGGTTAAAGCTCGACTCAGAGGGGCTGCAGCCAACTGACACAGAGTGTCAAAGAAGGTAAAAAGTAAGGTGTACAGAACAGTGGTGTGACCAGTACTACTGTGTGCTATAGAAATTGGGGCAGTGAAGGCAGAGCAGTTGAGGAAGCTTGAGGTAATGGAGATGAAGTAACTAAGGTAGGTAGTATGATAAACACTGTGGGACATATGAAGAAATTAAGACAATGTAGCTAAAGTGAAAGTAACGCCAGTCACAGAGAAGGTCAAGGAGAACAGATTGCAGTAGATTGGCCCCATGATCATGCAAGCAGAAGATTAATTGGTAACGGTTGTTATCTTTCTCTACTATAGATGGATGGATTAGATGATGATGTGCCAATGTCCATCTCACAGATTGATAGACAGGTTGGTAGAAATATAGATAGATATTGATATCCATATATATATATATATATATATATATATATATATATATATATATCTACATACAGGAGTGCTACAGACTCCTGAAAGCCCAAAATCCTGATATCAAAATCCTGAAAGTTCGAAATCCTGAAAACTCAAAATCCTGAAAACACACAGGATACACTTACTATATTCCAGTACAAGTACATAGAGAAACATATTACCCTTCAGCTATATGCAGGGGGGAAGTCCCCCTGCACCCCCCATGTGGGGGGGCTGCACCCCCCACCCCCTGCTACTTAAATATATCAACTCTGCGATTGCACTTCATTACACTAAGTGCAATCTTGGAGTTGATATATTTAAGTAGCAGGGGGTGTGGGGGCACATCCCCCCACATGTAGAACAGTAATATAGTTTGTGTTTTATTTCTTTCTGTATGTACTTGTGCTGGAATATAATAAGTGTATCCTGTGTGTTTTCAGGATTTTGAGGTTTCAGGATTTTGAGTTTTCAGGATTTTGAACTTTCAGGATTTTGGTTTCAGGATTTTGGTCTTCAGGATTTTGGGCTTTCAGGATTCTGTAGCGCTCCCATATAAATATATATATATGCGGTAGCATTGTCGCATCACAGTAAGACATTGTCCTGTTCGATTCTCAGCTAGAGCGTCTTCTGTGTGGAGACATGCGTGAATGGGCGTACCTTTGTTGAAGGTTGTGCGTCAGGGCTGGCAACTCTGCACATAAAAATCTACTGCCAATCATTAGCGGACCGGAGTTCCGCTGTGGCGACCCCTAACTGGGAAAAGCCAAAAGACACAACAACAACATATATACATATACATATACACACACACACACACACACACACACACACACACACACACACACACACACACACACACACACATTTATTTATTTATTACAGTTTGATGACCGGGATAGTCCATTGGGCCTGGAAGAGCCATTTTCAGTGGAGGCCCAGGGAGAAAAGCTCCACAGGATGCACACACACACACACACACACACACACACACACACACACACATATATATATATATATATATATATATATATATATATATATATATATATATATATATATATATATATATATATATATATATATATATATATATATATATATATATATATATATATATATATATATATATATATATATATATATATATATATATATATATATAGGTTCACTTTATAATCCCAATATCCTGAAACATCGAATTTCAGAATCTCATGATCATAAAGCTGAAACCTTAAAAATCCCGAAAACCCAGAAGCGCGAATTTCAAAATCCCGACTCCAGCACTAACCATACACAACACACATACACATACACACACCTTTCCCCCACACACAAACACACAAAACTCACTACATACAAGCAGGAGGGAAAGCCCCTCTGCATCCCCCATGTGGGGGGGCTGCACTCCCCACACCCTGCCTACTTAAATATAATAAGTTTCACTGCACATACAAACACACAAAAACTCCACCATGCAAGCTACATTCCCCTCGCACACACACATATCACAGTGACAAAACACACTGACACACACACACTAAAGCCCCTAACCAAAACCTTTAAACATTAATACTTACCTGAATCTCCAGCTATCCATTCACACACCGTAACACCAAAAGTGCTAATTCAACATCTCCGGACTTCGGGATTTTGAAATTCACGCTTCTGGGGTTTTGGAGTTTTGAGCTTTCGACTTTCTAATGTCGGGATTCTGAAATTCAATATTTCAGAATTTCAGGACTATAAAGTGTTTCTCTCTCTCTCTCTCTCTCTCTCTATATATATATATATATTTATACACACGTGTGCACACACACACACACACACACACACACACACACACACACACACACACACACACACACACACACACACACACACACACACACACACACACACACACACACACACACACACACACACACACACACACACACACACACACACACACACATATATATATGTATGATTTATCTCTCTCTCGCTCTGTTCAGTTTTAGGTGGTACAGGGGTGAAGGTGTAAAATTTAAAAATCTTTTCTGAAACATGACTGTTAGCAACCAGTCATGAAATTACACCTTATTAGTTCCGAGATCATTTTATTGCAGTCTACAAGGATATCAGTAGGTTTTGTTATCACATGAGAGCCCAGGTCTGGAATATTTCTATACTATGATCAGGCTGCTTAACAAAAAAAAAAGAAAAACTACTTGCACACTAGTTACCTAAATTTAAAGGTGTGAAGGTCATTGCAGTGATACTAGCTATGAGGTTATGACATAGTTATATAGCTAATGTTTTGTGCTTAAAATTAGAAACAGATAAAGGTGTTGTAAATGTATTTTTGTTTAGTATATTTTCTTTAATGTGTCACAAAGGTACAGTCCTTAACATGCTGCCTCACTGCACTTGAATCTGGAGTTCAGTTCCGGTCAGTGTGTCCACAGGGGTGAGCTGCCCCCTGTTCTGCCTTGAGCTGACTGGTAACTCCACATGCATTGCAGTTTTGCCCTGGACAAAAGCTTCCTTTTCAACACTTGTCACACTTGCTAAAGCAGTGGAATAAGAGACAGGAACAGTTCCTAAAGCAGTGTCTGAAGTAAGGACCTCCCTACGAAATAATAGTCAAATCATTTACTGTAGTGTAATTTAGAATGATTATTTGATTTATTGTTGTACAATGCTTCCAGGTATGTAGGAAGAAGCTTCCCTCTCTGTTCTTGCTTACTTCCTTACACATCCTCACCTCCTTATCTTCCAGACAACAGATTCACATTTGCTCATGACTTTCTTCCCTGTGCTGGCTCTTTTTTTTACTCCTTTTCTGCTTACTACACTGTGAGCTTTATGTGGTCCTTACCTCCTTTTTATTTATCTTCAGTACTTCACCCTCTTTCTCAGCCACATGTGACATCATTCTTTTACAGATGTACATCTCTACGACTTACCTCATCACTCTTATAGTCACCTAACAACCTTCCTTTGTCTTCCCTGCTTTACAGTACAGTGACTGCAACATACCTACGGAGTTTGCATTGTACAACCTCTGTAATTGAGTACAAATTCTAAGCTAGAACCTTTTACAACTAAGGATTCACCAGCATAGTGACATAGCTAGAGTTACTTTATTCAGTCATTACTTTTACCAAAGTTTAATGGGGCTGGAAGAGTAACTTATAGCTTTGCTTCCTCTGATGAAGGCCACTTTTGAAGACCAGTCTACAAAGGTGTCATAGTAACCCTCACATAACATAGACCAAACAAGCCCTACAACTGGATATAGAGTGGGCAGGCCCATATGATGGCTCAGGCATATCTACTTTGGATCCACTGTTACAAAAAGAAACAAATTCAGTGCATTAAGACTTCTATATTTATGTAGGATGAATGTCAAAAGACAGTTGGAGAAACTTAGTGATACTGACTATAATAATTTTACAACAAACAAGAGATGGTTAACTTAGGCCGGAGTCTGTTAAGATAACTCCACACAGCCTAGCACTAAAAAAATAGAATAAAAGAAAATAAAAATAAGAGCGAAACAAAAAACTAAGGTACATGAATATATGAGCACCCCAAATTAATTTCAATCAAAGAGTCTAGGGAGCACCCCAAATTAATTTCAATCAAAGAGTCTAGGGAGCACCCCAAATTAATTTCAATCAAAGAGTCTAGGGAGCACCCCAAATTAATTTCAATGAAAGAGTCTAGGGAGCACCCCAAATTAATTTCAAAGAGTCATAGTTTAAAGATTTATCCTGGGTGCCTTCATATTTCACTCACAGTTATACACTACTTACTGATACTAGGCCAGGGATACATCAAGGTGTGTCTGGGGGGCACTATTAATATATGAATGACTCCAATTTTTCACCACCACTAATAGCCAGAATGTGCAAGGCTAAAGTACTTAACACACTTTCTCACTCTACTTCAGGCTGCAGTTCAGTTCCTGACTCCAGTGGCTTTTATGTAGAGGTTGCATGCCTTTTTTGTGTTTTATTGTGTCTCTGACAGGGTTTCCAGTTTCTTTCTACTTCCCCAGGACATGTAGATGAGTGAATTGGCAATGCTCTTAATTTCACCTTAATGCACGCGCGCGTGTGTGTGTGTGTGTGTGTGTGTGTGTGTGTGTGTGTGTGTGTGTGTGTGTGTGTGTGTGTGTGTGTGTGTGTGTGTGTGTGTGTGTGTGTGTGTGTGTGTGTTTGTGTGTGTGTGTGTGCATGTGTGTGTTTGCAAATGCTCTGTGATGGACTGACATTCCCTCCAAGGTTTATTTTTGCCTAACACTTGTTCCCTGCTACTGCAGGCTCTAGCTCCCCAGGAGTAAGATGATATTGAAAATAGATGGTTACAGGGATAGTTCATTTAGAAACAAAGTTCTTATGGTTTGCTCATATATTTATTTACTTTATCCAGCAGTTGGTAGCTATCTGATAATATCTTTTGAAGAATCACTTTATATTTTTCATTCAGCCAGCCTGTCAGGCAGCTTATTAAGGACATTTGCCACTCTGTTACTGATCTGATAAGGACATTTGTGACTCTGTTACTTATCTGATAAGGACATTTGGCGCTCTGTTACTGATCTGATAAGGACATTTGTCACTCTGTTACTGATCTGATAAGGACATTTGCCACTCTGTTACTGATCTGATAAGGACATTTGGCGCTCTGTTACTGATCTGATAAGGACATTTGTCACTCTGTTACTGATCTGATAAGGACATTTGGCACTCTGCTACTGATCTGATAAGGACGTTTGACACTCTGTTACTGATCTGATAAGGACATTTGGCGCTCTGTTACTGACCTGATAAGGACATTTGGCACTCTGTTACTGATCTGATAAGGACATTTGGCGCTCTGTTACTGACTTGATAAGGACATTTGGTGCTCTGTTACTGACCTGATAAGGACATTTGGTGCTCTGTTACTGATCCGATAAGGACGTTTGGCGCTCTGTTACTGATCTGAAAAGGACATTTGTCACTCTGTTACTGACCTGATAAGGACACTTGTCACTCTGTTACTGATCTGATACGGACATTTGGCGCTCTGTTACTGATCTGATAAGGACATTTATCACTCTGTTACTGTTCTGATAAGGACATTTGGCGTTCTGTTACTGACTTGATAAGGACATCTGGCACTCTGTTACTGACCTGATAAGGGCATTTGGTGCTCTTTTACTGATCTGATAAGGACATTTGGTGCTCTGTTACTGATCTGATAAGGACATTTGGCGCTCTGTTACTGACCTGATAAGGACATTTGGCACTCTGTTACTGATCTGATTAGGGCATTTGTCACTCTGTTACTGACTTGATAAGGACATTTGTCACTCTGTTACTGATCCGATAAGGACATTTGGTGCTCTGTTACTGACCTGATAAGGACATTTGGCGCTCTGTTACTGATCTGATAAGGACATTTGGCGCTTTGTTACTGATCTGATAAGGGCATTTGTCACTCTGTTACTGATCTGATAAGGACATTTGTCACTCTGTTACTAATCTGATAAGGACATTTGACACTCTGTTACTGATCTGATAAGGACATTTGTCACTCTGTTACTGATCTGATAAGGATATTTGGCATTCTGTTACTGATCTGATAAGGACATTTGGAGCTTTGTTACTAATCTGATAAGGACATTTGGCTGTCTGTTACTAATCTGATAAGGGCATTTGGCGCTCTGTTACTGACCTGATAAGTACCTCTTCTAATGTATCTGGCTAAATTCACAAGTATCACTTCAAGGAATTGAAGAGACAAAACATAGTATTACTAGTTAAAATAATACATGAATTTATACTGAGCCCTTGCATTTTAAAATGGAAAAAGCAGGGATAAAACTTTGCTTGCTGTTTTGTATATACTTTATATAAATAACTGCTGTAGCTCCTTACCACTGATGCTATCATATTCCACCTTGCACTGGTTACACTGTGCTTTTATATATGTACACATAAAACTGGCCAAAAAATACCTGTTCATAGGTTCATAGGTAGGTACTAGGCTATTGGCCATAGGGCCTATATAAGCCTACCCAAAAAGGTACCCTGGCTTTTGCCACCCAAGAAAATTATTTTCCTGTGCCCCTGTCGAGCAGAGCCACAGAGGTGATCCCCAGGGTGAATTTCCTATTTCCCATCCAATCATCAAAATTTTTCTTGAAGAGTGCGAGGAGCTTTGTCTGATACAGATAAGTAATTTGTTCCAAAGTATGGGAAGTCTCTGGGACAGGAATCTATCCTTCCAGCATGTTCTGTTTATTGTGGTGACAAGGTTTAGGTCCCTAGAGCATGTACCTCAGAGGGATTGGGAGTTCTTTAAGTGAAGCATGTCCAACAGCTCTGGGTTTGACATAGCTTTGTATATTAAGCAGAGATCACCTCTGAGTAGGCGATATGCGACGGAGTAAAGCTGGAGTTTTTTGAGACGGTCTGCATAAGGCATCTTTTTGAGGCCAGTAATCCTCTTTGTGAGGTATTTCTGTGGCCTTTCCAGTTGTTATAGATGTCTTGTGAGGTACACACCAAAAGGGGTGTTGTACTCTATAATGGGTCTAATGAGTGACGAGTACAGGGGAACAATAACCTCTTTTTTCCTGGATGAGAAATCTTTTGTGATGAGGTGTGCCACGTCAAAGGATTTCCTGACTACTGTGGCGATGTGATTATCAAAGGAGAGACTACTGTTCACCTGTGTCTCAAGGTCTGTTATCACACTTTCGGTGTTAAGTAGACTACCACGTATGCGGTAGCTCATGGGTACAGAGTTTTTACCAAAGGGGATTACAATGCACTTTTTGGCATTGAGCTTGAGGCCATGGCTTTGACACCAGGCATCTGTCTCAGTGAGGTCCTTTTGTAGGTGTATCAGTCCGTTACTTCAAAATCTGAGGTTAATACAGGAATAGAAATGACACAAAACACCAAGGCTCAAACTTAACTTATTAATTTATTAAGCAAAACTTCTCTTAAAGTACAGTAAGGCTAAAACTAAATGAACAAAAACTAATAAATCATGTACTTACAAGCATATGCATAAACAAAATCATCTTTGCCACTGATAGGGAAACTTCAAATCCTATCCAGTGCAGCTATCTGTTCAGTCAAGGCAAGGCCGACACTGGCGAAATGTCTCTAAGCTCAGTTCAGGCTGGTGCTGTGATCAAATCCAGATGCTGATGATGATTTTCATCTTAGCCTTTGAGCTTTTATAGTCTTTTTTGAGTTGACAGAATATTGTAGAAAGATCTGACATTACAGGCTCATCATGAGCTGATGGAATATTTTAGAAAATTACAGATCATTTCCTAAGTTGTAAACAAGTCTAGTAATGTCTGGTCTTGTGCCCTACTTCCCTTTTCAGAGAACAGTTAGCTCACAACCTTGTGATATAGTTCCTCTTTGAAATCCCCACATTCTGGTAAACATCTTTTAAGCTGATAAACAACTTATAGGTTAACAAAAGTTCAATGATACCAGTAATCAGTGAGCAAGGCCTGCTCTTAAGCATATTGTATTGTTTCAGTATTAGCAGCATATAGTGAGGTAGTAGCATATCAAGAACTAGCAATAATCAATCTAGCAATAATTAAACATACACAGTGATACGTGGCTCGAGGCATAGCAAAAACTGGTAGGCTGTGTGGATCCGTCACAGGCCACCCCTTGCGTCGAGCAACGAACGCTGTGTATCCCTTATAATGGTTAAAACTGACAACATCAGTTTGTACCTTCTCATCACCTTACAATAAATACAGCATGATATTATGCAAAATAACACAGAGATTATTGTGGTCAAAAGTAAAGGATGCAATAACAAATTAAACCACACTGAAGCCTTAGATGACCACATAAAAACATCATACCAATGCGAAACAGTTATATCCTGTATTTCATTTGCAATTTTTACAATGGTACCTTTATCCTTAATTATTTTAATCACTGTTTGATGCGCATCATTTAGTGTTTTATTTAACAGTTGCAACACTGTTTGTCCTTCCTGCTTAATCTGTTGAAAGTCTGGGTGGACTAGAGATGGCCACTTAAAAGTATGTAATGGTTCTATGCTAGCATTAAATGTGACGTCCATCCATCTAGTCAGTCTAATCAATTCTCCAGTACAAAAATCAATAATTGCATGGATATTACTTTTACAGTATGCTCCACTAGTTGTGATCATTCCATCACTCCAGGCTAATTTACAGGAGGATATCACACAAACAGTGGTATCATTTAGCTGGTAGATGTCTGTACCATTTACTACATACCTGTGCCAGGTACATTCCCCAGTTCCATTATGCAAGCATGGGTGAGGCTTCCTCTTCACTATCATGCATACCCACCCCTGGGGCCAGGTTTCACAACTTGTCACATCAACGGGTACATCATTATAATCAATTAAAGTGGATTCAATTTGAGGTACCCACCAATTATTTCCAAATTGCAAGGGCAATGTAACAAATGGACAGACCTGCTTTGTTCCTCTTTTACTAGCAAGATAGTCAAAAATCAGTATACAAGACTTATTTTCACATGTAAAATCTATTGGCTTTAACCACTGATACAGTTGCAGTTCCTTTTGCCAATGGGCTGCCTTTTAGCCCCCAAGTTTGAGTGAATTGCAAATATTGCTGGTTGGCAGCCAACTGAGATAAAATACAAAAGTCTGATTTACTTCTGCTGTGAGGTTATCTAAAATCTGTTCTGTATATGTATTTGTATGTTCAATCCACCTCCACAAGACAGTTTGAGTTAAAATACTGTCTACAGTTCTTTGTCCCAACTCGGGATCATGGTCTGCTAGTAGCTTAAAGGCCATATTTAGGTCAGTGCCCAAACGGCTCAACTTGCTACATAGGGTATCTATATCTACACTGTTTAGGAATCCAGTCCCTGTTCCGACTGCACCTAGTGCAGTACCAAGAATACCTGTTACATCGCGTTTATTTCTTCTATATTTGTAATGTTTGTATTTGATATGCAAAGAATCAACTGGCCATAATTGTGCAATTTTACAATGTGGATACCTGGTAGTAATATCCACTGCTGACATGTTAACTATCATTTTAATACATTGTATAATTCTAGCGCTACTTACAGTTTTACATCCTCTGGTATATCTTACCACATGTCCCAAACCATTAAATACAGTCGAACTATTGTCCATGGCATATATCTCCAAGTCCGGAGATAGGGTTTCCGCAGTGTCATTTTCCCTTTGAAATTCAGCTATGCAGGAGGAATCTAATGGAGACTTAGCTAAAGAAAATCCCGACTCGTTTAACCTTTGGTACAGACCTCCAAAAGGGTTGGAAACACATTTTTCAGGATGTCTATCACAGTTCAGTCTACATACAGTTGTAATGTTTTCCGTATGAGTGATGCTCCAAGTTAAGGCAGGCTTCGGTGTCACTGCATATAAATGGTCTCCCAATTTCCAATAAAAGTCACAGTCAGCTGTCAAATTTGCAACATCTTCCTTTGAATAGAGGGACAGGATCAAGACAGTTATATGGCCCCTCTAAGTGTTGTCGTCGGAAAAGGTTGGCTCCTTCCCAAACAGTGGCAATAATCTATGGAGAGGAAAGTACAATGGTTGTTTAGCAGAATCAAGTAATACTAAAACAGTATCACCAGGTCCATCACAAATTACTGTCCCATGTTCATTTGGCTGATTGGGTGTGGTCACTATAACTTTCATTCCCAGCCATTTGCTTGGTTTAGTATCACAGTCTTGTAGTAGAATAACAGCATCTTGATGCATACAAATTTCTACTAAAGGTTGTCCTTTCTGAATCATTTGTGTCTTGTTATCTAAATTGATAGCCTTCACTATCACTTCTCATTCTGGCTCCCATAATGTAAAACCTCCCAACTTTCACCTAATAGCCCTTTTTGCCCCAGTGCCAATTTTCTGGGAGAAAGAGTTTCCAGCCTATCTCAACTAATGCCATATTTTGTGCTGGCACCCTTTGTTCAGTCAATGCACATAGCCAGAATCGAGTTTGATCAGTATTTGTCAGAAGAGGGTATATGGCATTCGGATTCAGCTTTTCTATTTTCAAAACACAGCAGTTAGATCGAATGTCACTCATATGCATTTGCAAGGGAGTTCCTTGATGCTTTCGGGGTCTGTTATTCAGCTGACTCACAGCTAATTCTAGTACCTTTGCCCAGCCTCGCAGTGTTCCATCATTCGTGTTCTTTCGAATTTGTTCTTTAAGGAGCCCATTATACCTTTCAATTAAACCAGCAGCTTGGGGATGATACGGGATATGCAGTACCCATCGAACTCCATTTTCCTTTGCCCACTCTTGGACCTCTGCTCCGGTAAAATGGCTGCCTTGGTCACTTTGGATTTCAGCGGGAATCCCATATGTCACACATAATTTATTCAATCCTTTTAACACTGCTTGCTGGTTTGCCTTTTTGCATGGGGACACCATTAGTAATCCTGAATAAGTGTCCACCATCGTTAGGCAGTATTGCTGGTTTTGATCCAGTGGTAAAGGACCAATAAAGTCTATTTGCCAGATTTGTGCTGGGCGGCTGCCTCTGTGAATGTGTCCGCATGCTTCTGCTTGCAGTTGCTTCTGTTTATTTCTTTGACAAATTTCACACTGTTTTATAACATCCGTAGTTATTTCCTTATTTAACTGCATACCATGCCTCCGGGCCCATTCTATCGTCGCATCTCTTCCCAAATGTCCACTCTGATCATGGGCCCATCTTGCCATACTGGCACTTTTGGCTTTCTCTTCAGTAACACGTACCGCGGCCATCTTATCTACCTGCTGGTTATGCCTCCTTTCATTTGTTACAAGTGATGCATGGGCATCTACATGTCCAACACTGATTTTGCATTGTTGAGCTTTTTCCCAAATCCGTTGCCAATCTTCTGAACCTCCCCACAGAGGTCTGCCATGGATCTTCCAATCCTGTTGCTGCCAGGCAGGTAACCAGGTCGTCAGTCCTTTATAAACTGCCCAGCTGTCAGTATAGATGTATGCTTTGTCCTCCGGTGATAAACTATCGATGACCAGGGCAACAGCTCGTAATTCTGCCTGATTATTTGAACCGGCAGTACCTTCATCAAATAACACAGTTTCTGTTTGTGGGCAATAAGCCACTGCAGTCCAGGTCCTACCATTTGATCCAATTTTGGCAGAACCATCAGTAAACCATGCAAATTTTTGTTTTTCTGCATCTAAATTATCAAATGGTAATGCTTCAGTTATTGGAGACTGTGGGAGCTCATATCGCTGTTGTTCTATCGCATCAGCGTCATCCAGAATTACCAGTCCAGCCAATTGTTGTTGTACCTGAGACACTCCAGGCACGATGTTGGCCCTTTCCTGTAAATACCACTTCCACTTTTGTACGGTCGAAGATTGTGCTATCAAGGTTTTCATTAAGGTATTGTCTCGTAACCACCCCTGGATTGGGTAGTCTATTTTAACTGTCACTGTTTGTTGTTTAGTTATTCCTTCCACATGAATCAATGCTGTGTACACCGCCAGTACATGCTGCTCAAGGGGGCTATATCTCACCTGCGCTCCAGTCAGGGATTTGGACCAAAATCCCAAGGGTCTCTTTTTCCCAGTGTCATCCTTCTGCCACAGCCCCCAAGACATAACATTATTGGCAACTGTTACTTCAAGGACAAAAGGTTGTTGTGGATCAACCGGGCCCAGCCCCACGCTCTGCTGTAGAGCCTTTTTTGCTTCTTCAAAAGCCGTTTGTTGCTTGGGACCCCATTGAAAATCACATTTTTTCCTAGTTACATAGTGAATGGGTCGCAAGATCAGTCCAAGATGAGGTACAAATGCTCTCCAAAAGCCCATTGCTCCCAAAAAGGCCTGTGCCTGCTGTTTCGTTTTGGGACTGCAATTTTCTGGATACTCTCAGTGCTGCTGCAGGAATTTCCTTTTCGCTCCGTTCCAAATCATACCAAGGAATTTTACTGATGTCCCTTGTTGTGTTTTATTCTCATTTATAGCCCACCCTCTGTTCTGAAGGTGCTGCACTACAGTCTTTACTGCGGTCTCCACCTCAGATTTTTCTCCAGTAATCATTATGTCATCAATGTAATGAAAAATAGTCACTTTGTCCAGCTGTAACTTGGCTAGGTCTCTAGCCACTAGTCCATGACACAGGGTAGGGCTGTGCAGATATCCTTGAGGTAACACTTGGAAGGTATACTGCCTCCCCTCCCAGGTAAAAGCAAACTGGGCTCTGCTTTCTTCTGCTATCGGAATGGAGAAGAAGGCATTTGCCAAGTCCAAAACTGCATGATATGGTCCAGCAGAGGAAAACAATCTTTCCACAATCGTAACAATGTCTGGAACAGCTGCCGCTAAGGGTGGGGCCACCTTGTTCAGACCTCGATAATCTACAGTCATTTGCCATGATCCATCAGGTTTCCTTACTGGCCACACCGGACTGTTGAATGGACTCACTGTTGGCTCAAGTATGCCAACCCGAAGCAGTTCTTGGATCGTCTCAGTAATTTCAGCGTGCCCACCTGGGATACGATATTGTTTGATGTTCACTATTGTTTTAGGCGTGGGAATACAAAGCGGTTCCCACTTAGCATTGCCTCGAACTACAGCCTTAACTGCGTTGACTGAACAATGCCGCACTCCAAACCTAAATGGCCCTACAGTGGTTTCCAAAGTTCTACCCTTTAACACATCTATTCCTAAAATGTGTTCAAGTACTGGAGCTATCACTGCTTCAATGTAAATAGGAATACCATCCCCAAAAGCTATCTTAATCTTGGTTTTGGTACCTAGTGTCTTTGCCCCTCCATAACCATCAATTTCTACATATTGTCCACGAAATCTACGGGGGTTGCCTGCAAAAATGGTTACTTCTGATCCTGTGTCTACCAGAGCCATCACATGTTGTGGTCCTCCCTTCCAAAAAATGGTAAGGGGTACGTAAGGTCGTCGGTCCCCAGGTGTAATTGCTCTTACTGTACCCCTAGCTACTGGGGACCCGCCTACTAGTCAATTTGTCTCTGTTTTTTCGACCGGGGTTCTCCATTCCTTCCCTCCCCAGTCTCTCTCGTCATTAAATTCCCCCTTTTGCCACTGTGCTAGCTCCTCATCAGTAGGGATGTCAGGATATAATTGATTCCATCCTACCTTCCCTTCAGTGGTACTCCTGGTTGGACTTTTTGTAGGGGTTTGCTTTTTACTTTCAGAACTTGAACCTTTTTCTTTTTGTTTCTGCTTCCACCTTTTATATAATTCTTCAGTAGCTATCCCATCTATTTCCGCAGCTCCAACCCCCCACCTCAACAGATCCAGAAACATTTGCTTTCTCGTAACCTTTTCTCCAGATTTATCTTTTGATTTCTCCGCATTTGCCTTTCTAGCTCTTCTCTGTTCTTTTTCTTCCACTAATTCTGCCATCTGATTTAGAGTGGCTATTACGTCCCATATCTGCTGACCTACACCACCTGCCAGGGCAGCCATCAGCTGCCCCTTCCACCACTGTGGTGCATTTTTGATTAATTTGCTCCTCATATTACTAGTCATAATTTGTGCATCTGGCCCTCTCGGAAGCACCAATACACCATCCCTCAATTCCATTGAGTAAACGGCAGCCAACATAGCCATTTCTCTTAACTGCTGTATGGCCTCTGCTATTGTTTTCCAAGGCTTATGTTCATCAGCTACTGCTGTAGCATCTGGCCAAGTAGCGCGGAAAGCCGAGGCTAACCACACCACCAGTGTATTCACCTGGGAATCACCATGATCTATATTGTTTACTATTTGCTTTAGACGTGGGTGAAACACCAGACATGCACACTGGTGCATCTCTTCAGCATTTAGAGACACCGCTTCTCCCCTGTGTCCCAAACCCGAAGAAACCACGCCAAAACAGTTTCCCTGGCCTTTGCTTATAGATTTGGATTATATTCAATAATTCAGCTTATATAACTCCGCACCTCCACCCATTGTTGTGGTGCTGCCCTCCAGTCCACTGTCCCTTTTCTCAATAACTGGGCGCCTCCACTGACGGAGGATTTACTATTTCAAAATCACTATCACCCTCATCTGTTGAGGGAAATCACCTTCCCACTTCTCAGGATCAAACTCTGCCTTACACAGCAAAGCACGAACCCGAGGCCTTGAGGGTGGATGGCGTTGTTTTCTCCCATTTCGTTGTCTACGCTGTTGTATTATCCGAGTAGCTAAAGTCACTGAATTAGATTTCCAGTGCTCAGCTTCCTCCCCTACTTTAACAAGTGCCATGTTTGCCTTCTCCAAGGCATCTCTATCTAATCTATGTGTGTGTGTGAGTTCTTTACATCGCTCTTCTAATTCTGAAACTTTTTCTTTTAATGAGTCCACATCTCTGTCTAATTCCTGAATTGCTTCAAAGAACAGCCATCCGGCTGCCCCTACCCCCTCCTTCACCTTTTTTCCCTTATCATCCAATTTTAACCCTTCTAAAGCTCTAGCTAGGCTATCAGGATCTGCCTTAGGTCTTTCCTGCAAGGGTTTTGGAGAAGGAGGAGGAGAAACTTGACTCAATACCTTAGCAAGAGGATCCCACTTCCCAAATAATGCTGTCAAAGTAGCATCAACACCCAACTTATTTGGAGTGCTTAATGCAACATCCTTCTTACCTATACCTAGGTGTTTTAAAGGAAAAAACATTGGTTGTTGTTGTGACATCTCTACTGCAAACCCCAGATCCTGCCGACTACGCCAAGTGTATCAGTCCGTTACTTCAAAATCTGAGGTTAATACAGGAATAGAAATGACACAAAACACCAAGGCTCAAACTTAACTTATTAATTTATTAAGCAAAACTTCTCTTAAAGTACAGTAAGGCTAAAACTAAATGAACAAAAACTAATAAATCATGTACTTACAAGCATATGCATAAACAAAATCATCTTTGCCACTGATAGGAAACTTCAAATCCTATCCAGTGCAGCTATCTGTTCAGTCAAGGCAAGGCCGACACTGGCGAAATGTCTCTAAGCTCAGTTCAGGCTGGTGCTGTGATCAAATCCAGATGCTGATGATGATTTTCATCTTAGCCTTTGAGCTTTTATAGTCTTTTTTTTGAGTTGACAGAATATTGTAGAAAGATCTGACATTACAGGCTCATCATGAGCTGATGGAATATTTTAGAAAATTACAGATCATTTCCTAAGTTGTAAACAAGTCTAGTAATGTCTGGTCTTGTGCCCTACTTCCCTTTTTCAGGGAACAGTTAGCTCACAACCTTGTGATATAGTTCCTCTTTGAAATCCCCACATTCTGGTAAACATCTTTTAAGCTGATAAACAACTTATAGGTTAACAAAAGTTCAATGATACCAGTAATCAGTGAGCAAGGCCTGCTCTTAAGCATATTGTATTGTTTCAGTATTAGCAGCATATAGTGAGGTAGTAGCATATCAAGAACTAGCAATAATCAATCTAGCAATAATTAAACATACACAGTGATACGTGGCTCGAGGCATAGCAAAAACTGGTAGGCTGTGTGGATCCGTCACAGTAGGATGTCCACATCGTTAGGCATTTTGATTATGGCTCCTAGTTTTCAGTCATCTGTGAACTATATTATCCAAAAACCTTCTGTGTTAGCCTGTACTTCAGAAAAGTAGATACCAAACAGGAGATGACCCAGGACTGAACCCTGTGGTACTCTACTTATCACTGGTCTGAAGTTGGATTTGGAGTCAGCTACTTTCACACTGTGGGTTCTGTCAGTGAGCCAGTTGGCAACCTATCTTGTGACATAGGGATTTATGCCTAGTTTAGTGAGTTTATCTATAATTCCAGAGTGGGGGGTGGTGTCAAAAGCCTTGGCGAGATCTAGATAGGCTGTGTGAACCGCCTTACCCTCATCTACGGCTTTGGTGACTGCTTCAAAGAAGTCTATCAGGTCTAGGAGACATGATCTGCCTTTTACAAATCAGAACTGGGTGGGGTCCAGAGTTTGGAGATTACCAATGTCTTTGTTTATGAGTTTCATGATGATACATTCCATGGCCTTGCAGACCAGGCTTGTTAGGCTAATGGGGCGGTAGTTCCCAGGGTCCGTGGTGGCTCCCCCTTTGTGGAGTGGGATAACCATTGCTGTGCACCATTCTGTGGGCACAAAGCCTGAAGTGAGGCTATGATTGAACATGGTGCTTAGGTGGGGTGCCAGTTCATTCTGTAGTTTGTGTAGAACACAGCCTGGGATGTTGTCAGGTCCCATGGATGCTGTGTTCTTGGCTTTGGAGAGTGTGTTTTTTACCTGTGCAGCTGTGATTACAGGAACTTTGTATTCTTCTGGTATAGAGATGGGCCCTTTAGGGGATGAGAGGTGGGTAAAGTTAGCACTAAACCTATCTGCCAGGATGTTAGCAATATCAGTTGGTTCTGTATATTTAGTGCCATTGTGCTGCAACTCATAGCAGATCTGAGTGATGCCATTGAGATTCTTGACATAACTATAGAATGCTTTGTGGTTGTCTTTAGAATCAGTGGCGATTTTGTTTTCGTAACTAGCTTTGGAGGATTTTATTTATTTTATTTATTTATTTTACATTTGTTGACCGGGCTAGTCTAGCTGGATACATGTCCATTTTCAGTAGAGGCCCGGGAAGAAAAGCTCCAAGAAATCATACAAAGTTAATATAGAAGTTATGACAGATATTATAAAAACAGCAATTGTTACATAAAAACATTAATGTGTTTTTTTTCACACAAGAAGTACAAATTATAATATTCATAGTGATTTTGTGAGAAGGTACAATATACATATATACATAAATTTTATATGCAATTATATAGTATATTGAAACATAAAGGGAAGATAATAAAGGATGTAGGGTGAGAATTAGTGAATAGGAAAAGAGTTAGTCAGGGTTAGTACAGGAGCAGAGCCAGTGTTTATTGAGATATAGTTTTAGATTCCTTTTAAAAAGTGAGAGAGAAGTCTGAGATGTGATTTTAGAGGGTAGTTTATTCCATATTTTTCCAACAGAGTTAGAGAACAAGGAGTCACCTGCTGAGTTGTTGGGTTTGGTAGTATTGATCAGCAGTTTGTTTGAGGAGTGTAGATTTTTGAGGTTATTATAAGGTATAATGAGGCTAGTGAGTATTGAAGTGTTGCTGGGTTGATACAGGGTCTTGTGAGCTATTGTGAGCTGGTGAAATTGAAGCTGGTTAAGAAATTCTAGCCAGTCAAGTTGTCTTAGATTCAAACAGTGATGGGTTGTAAAAGGAGAGCCTGTAGCAAATCTAGCAATATTATTATAGGATGTTGCTAGTTTGTTGAGGTTGTTTTTAGAGAGATTGGTGTATATAGGAGAAGCATAGAGTAGAGTGGAGATTAAGTGAGTTCTGGCTATAGCGGTCTTGGCTACTGGTGTAAGATAGGGTTTAATTCTGTAAAGGGATCCTTGTTTTTTGTTAACTAATTTTATTGTGGTGTTTATGTGAGTATCAAAGTTGACATTGTTGTCTATTGTTATTCCTAACAGTTTAGTGGTTGGGTCAGGAGAAATAAGAGTACCGTTGTTGGAAGTGAGAGTGAAATGTAAAGAGGTGGACTTTCGGGTTGGTGTGAAGAGTAACAGTTTAGTTTTCTTGGGGTTTAGGAGGAGGCAGTGGTGTGAGAACCAATGTTCTACAGTGTTGAAAGATTTTTGGGTAAGAGACTGAAGTTCAGTTTGAGAGGTGGCTGAACAGATTATAGTAGAGTCATCTGCATATTGAATGCAGTTGGTGTGTGGAATAGCTGTTTGAAGATCATTAATATAAATGGAAAATAGGAGTGGGCCTAATATGGAGCCCTGTGGGACCCCGAGGGAGATAGAAAGGTAATTAGATAGTTTATTTTGCCAGAGTACAGCCTGCTGTCAATTTTCTAGGTAAGATGTGAACCAATTCATAGATAGAGGATCAAGTGAAAGAGAATTCAGTATGTGTAGAAGTAGTTGGTGATTAACCATGTCAAAAGCCTTAGATAAGTCAATGAAGACTGCAGATGAAAGAATATTTTTGTTGCGGTTATTGTTGATGCAGTTTGTGAAGGATAGCAGGGCAGTGGTGGTACTGTGGAAAGGTCTGAATCCATGTTGACAGTTGGCAAGTAGGTTGTTATGGAGTAGGTGGTTAAGTAGTTGTTTATGGATGCACTTTTCCATAATTTTTGCAATAGAGGATAGTAGAGCTATGGGGCAAAAGTTAGAGAAGTCATTCCAGTTCCCCCCTTTATGCAGTGGGATGATATGAGACATTTCCCAGATGGATGGGATAGTTCCTTCACTAATGGATCCATTTATCAGAATGGAAATGGGACAGGCAATGGCTTTAGCTCCTTATTGCAGGAATTCTGCTGGGAGTTTGTCAGCTGAGGGGGTGGTAGGTTTTAATTTTTGGAGAAGGGAGGAAATAAAGGAAGTAGACACTGGTTGTAAATGAAATAATGGGGGTAGGTTTGTAGAAGAAGTGGGCAGGTTAGAGGTGTCAGGAGATAGGTGGCTGGCAAGAGTTTGGATGGTGTCTGTGAAGAAAGAATTAAAGGCATTAGCTGTTTGTGTGGGATTCTCAGGGTTTGAGCCTTGTGGGTTGGGTGTGATAGATTGGCCTGGGAATAGAAGATTGTTAATACTAGTCCAAAATTTTCTAGGTTCCTTGTGTGAGGTTTGCTGTAATTGGAGATAAAAGTTCTTTTTGTCTTAACAGGATGGCTTTTTTTGTAATATTTCTATGTTCTCTAAAGGTTTGGCGGTCTGTCGGATTCTTAGTAGTACACCATTTTGCCCAGGATTTGTTTCTGAGAAGGATTTTTTGCCTAGTATTGTTAGAGAGCCAAGGGGCTGGTTTAGCTTTGGTTCTAATAGAGCGAGTTGGTGAGTGGTGGTCTAGGATGGTTAAGAAAGTGGAATTGAAGTATTCTACTGCTTCATTTAGAGGGAGAGATTTTAATGGTGGCCAATTACATTGTTTCAGTTCTCTTTGGAAAAGGTCTGGGTTAAATTGCTTTTTGGAGTGCACTGTTCCGAAAATGTTAGGGAGAATTAGGTTTTTTTTATGTCTGATAATGTAAGTTAGTGAATGGTCACTTAGGTCATCTGGAAGGGTACCTGCTATGTAGGTTTGATGAGGAGTATTAGTAAGTATCCAGTTCAAGGTACTTTCTTTGTTGTTGAGTTTATTAGTTCTGGAAGGGCAGTTAATAAGTTGTGAGAAGCCATATAGGTTAATATGGGTGGTGGGGTTTGTACTATTGCAGGAATTCCAATCAATATTAAAGTCCCCTAGGACTATGGTTTCTTGTGTGAGATTAATAGAAAGCCAGTTACGGATGTACTCAAGTGTATTAGGTTCATAGGTTCATAGGTTCATACTAAGCTATCTTCCCTAGGGCACTTGTAAGCCTAGCCAGAGTGTGTTTGGCTTTCCCCACCCATTTTAAATGTTTTACTATGCCCTTTTTCAAGGTTAATTTACTGTGCCTCTGTTTAGCAGTGACACAGAAGTGATACCTGGGGTAAACCTACCATCTCCCATCCACTCGTCAAGATTTCTTTTGAAGAGAGTCAGTGAGGGACTCTGCCTAACTTGGACTGGGATTCTATTCCAGAGTGAAGGGAGCCTCTGGGTTATGAAGCTGTCCCTCCAGCATGTCCTATTTATTTCAGTGCTGAGGTTCAAGTCCCTCGAGCGCATGGCTCGATGGGATTTGGATTTTCTGAGGTGCAGCATGTCCATTAATTCTGGGTTGGACATGGCTTTATACGTCAGACACAGATCACCACTAAGCAGGTGGTATGCAACTGAGTAGAGCTGGAGTTTCTTTAACCGGGCAGCATATGGCATCTGTTTGAGCCCTTTGATCCTCTTGGTGAGGTACTTTTGGGGTCTTTCCAGTTGCTGCAGGTGATGGGTAAGGTACATCCTGAAAGGGGCATTGTATTCAATTATGGGCCTGATGAGGGATGAGTAAAGAGGCACAATGACCTCCCTTGATCTAGATGTGAATCCCTTCATGATTAGGTGGACTATATAGAAGGTTTTTCTAACCACATTGGCCACGTGGTTGTCGAATGAGAGATTGCTATCAACTTGGATCCCCAGGTCCCTAATTACTTCTTCCATACTTAATAGATTACCACCTATGTGGTAACTTGTGGGCACTTTGGTTTTGCCAAAGGGGATAACTACACATTTTTTGGCGTTTAGCTTGAGGCCATGGCTCTGGCACCAGTTATCTGTTTCTATGAGACCCTTTTGGAGGATGTTTGTGTCAGCTGGAGAGTCGATTATGGCGCCTAGTTTGCAGTCATCTGCGAACTTGGTCAGCCACAGTCCTTCCGTGCTGGCCTGTATCTCTGAGAAATATATGCCGAACAAGAGAGGTCTCATGACTGAGCCTTGTGGGACGCCACTTGTAACTGGTTTGGAGTCTGACATGGCTCCAGCAATTCTGTCCATGTGGGTTCTGTCCTTGAGCCAGTTTGCAACCCACCTAGTGACATAGGGGTTTATATTTAAGCTGGATAGCTTATCTATGATGCCTGAGTGGGGTATTGTATCGAAGGCTTTTGCGAGGTCCAGGTAGGCTGTGTGGACCACCTTCCCCTTGTCAATGGCCTTGGTGACTGTTTCAAAGAAATCAACCAGGTTTAAGAGGCAGGATCTGCCCTTAACAAAGCTGAACTGGGTAGGATCCAGTGTCTGAAGGTCCCCAATATCTTTATTTATGAGTTCCATGATGATCCTCTCCATAGCTTTGCAGACCAAGCTAGTCAGGCTTATGGGGCGATAGTTTCCAGGATCCGTTGAGGCACCACCTTTGTGGAGAGGGACCACTGTTGCTGTACGCCATTCTTTGGGTACATATCCTGTAGTAAGGCTGAGATTGAAAAGTAGCTTTATGTTAGGGTTCAGCTCTTCTTGGAGTCAATGTAGGACACTGCCGCCCGGGACACCGTCTGGTCCCATTGATGCTGTGTTTTTGCTTTGGAGAGGGCGGCTCTCACTTGAGCATCTGAGATGTCAGGGGGGCAGCACTCTGCTGGGATAGATAATTGCCCTTTTGGGGGGAGGGGGAGGAGAAGTTTGCGCTGAACCTGTCAGCCAGGATGTTGGCAATGTCTGTGGGTTCAGTGTATGTTTTATCATTTTGGACTAACTCTGAGCATATCTAGGAGTTTCCACCTAGGTTCCTAACATAACTAAAGAAAGCCTTGTGATTATCTTTAGTGTCTTGTGCAATTTTTCTCTCGAAGCTGGCCTTAGATGATTTTATGAGTAACCATAGTTTTTTGCTAATACTGATCAGAGATGCCTTCCCTTTTAGGGATTTTGATCTATCATGCTGTAGCTTCCTCCTTCTATTGTATAGTTTGTTTATGGCTGGGGTCCACCAAATGGGACACCTGCCTTTGGGGGATTGGGTCTTGGTTTTATTTGGGATTGCATGATCCATCCATTCCTGAAGGTGTTCATAGAATGCATTTATAAAGGATTCTGCAGTCTGGACCGTATTTTCCACAGGCCCAGGGGCTTTGAAGGATTGCACCTCGGTTTTTCAGGAGTGTGAAGTTTGCATTAGAGAAGTTTTTCACTGTGGCTTTCTGGGCAGGGGGTGGGGTCGAGATGTGGATATGCAGTGAGATTAATTTATGGTCTGATCTTACCAGTGAGGGATACACTTCTGGTCTGGAGCATAGAGTCCCCATGTTGGTGATGATCAGGTCCAGTATGTTTTCCCCTCTTATGGGAGTGGTGACAAGTTGTTCCATGGCATTTGAGTTTATAAATTCTAGGAACCTTTGGGCTAGGGTGTTGGAGCTAGAGTAATGCTCCCAGTCTATGTTTGTAGTGTTATTTCCTGGGGAAAGATATATACAGATGATATTTATGGCTTTACATGTGTTGACCTGAAGTTTGGAGATAATTATTTCTGCACTATTGACCAAAGGTAGGTTAAGATTTAGAATCTCAGCTTCTTACTGAGGCTGACCAGGGAGTTCCTCCACTCATGGGATTTTACTCTTTTTTGCAACAGTTTCTTTCTTCTGTTGTAGAGTTTGTTTATGACAGGGGACCACCAGATTGGCTTCTTTTTTTTGGAGGATAGCATCTTGGTTCTTTTAGGGATAGCATGATCCATGCACTCGTGTAAGTGCTTATAAAGTGCATTTGTGTAGAATTCAGCGAGCGTACCTCTATTGTCTGTCTGGATAGGTATCGTGAAATTTGTCACTTCTGTCTTAAGAAGCGTGAAGTTGGCTTTGGAGAAATTCTTTACGGTGGTTTCCCTAATGGGGGTGGTGGGGGTGGGATGTGGATGTCTAGGGTGATTAGCTTGTGGTCGAATCTGACCAATGAGGAATTGACCTCTGGTGTGGAACACCAGTCACCCATGCTGGTAATGACCAGGTCTAGGATATTGCTGCCCCTGGTGGGGGTGTGGATAAGTTGATCCAAGGCATTGGAATTTATGAATTCCAGAAAATGTTGAGCAAAAGAGTTGGTACATGAGTAGTTTTCCCAGTAAATGGTGGGGTAGTTGAAATCACCCATTATTAGGGTGTTGGGTTGTACCCTAATATTTTCCAGTGTATCAAGAAATAAGGAGTGGGAATCCTGAGGCATGATGGGGGATCTGTAGCAAGTTACAGTTTGGATTGTGGTCTTGCCCAGAGTTAGTTCACTTGAATAATCTCGGATACATTATGCTGAACAACTAGCCTGGAGGTGTGGATATCCTTAATGAATATGGACACACCTCCGCCTTTAGTGTTTCGATCCAGGTTAGGTGGCCGAAAGGTGTGGTATGAATTATAGCCTGGTAATGCAGGGGTGCTCTCTGGAGCCTTGAACAAGGTCACTGTCACTGCACAGATGTCGATGTTCTCCATTTTAAGGAGTGCCTCGAGTGAATGCATTTTGAGTTTTAGACTTCTAGCATTGAGTAGCATTACCGTCAGATTTTGCTTGCTTGTACATGTTACGGTGGTGAATTTTTCATTTGAACATTGCCTAAAAAAGGCACTATAGGGGTGGCAAGAGCCTTAACCAGTATCTGGAATCCCAAGGGTGACAGGTGCAGGCCACCTATGGCAAAGCATCATGGTCTGTCGATCATGTCATCCCAGGCAGACAGATACTGGATACCCTTAGAATGACACCAGAAGCTTAGCCAATTGTTGAAGTCAATCATTTTGTCCTTGTACTGTGGTATCATTCTGGGTGATGGCAGGATGCTACTCAGGACTAGAGTCATACCTGCCTGGACTACAAGATCAGAGGGCTCCTCCCTATCTCTTTTCATGTAGTCCAGGGAGGTATGTCTCAAGTCATTCACACCAACATGGACAATGACAGAGTCATATTTGTACTTGTTGTGGAGTGACCTGAGTGCATGCGTTATGTGGCAGATCCTGGCACCTGACAGGCAGCTGACAGTAATTTTCTCCTTGTTTAGCCTGGTGAGTGGAACATCAGTGTGCCTGACTATAGAGTCACCTATGACTAGAGTGTTAGGTACGTTGTTATACCTTATGGGCTGTGATTGATTTGTGAGCCATGTGTCATTTGGGTTGTGCTGGGGGATGGAGGTTGCTTGCATTTCTGCTTTGGAGGTCTCTGTTGCTTGAGCAGGTTTTTATTGAGAGCCTAAGTGAATGTAGGTGTGTATTTTGTGTTGCTATGTGTGTGTTTTGGTGGTGTATATTTTGAGGGACTATGTGATGAGTGTTAATGTTTGTTGGTCAATTAATTGAATTTCACTCTACTCTTTTGATTGCTATGATAGAAGATTTATTCATATCCGTCAGGTGTAGTGATAGTAGAGAAGATTATATTACGTTCAGAGACACAGAATATGTCATCTCCACCATGGCTTTGAACCCCAAAATTAGCTCTGGGATTCAGAAATAGTACGGTTGTGGTCACGGGTAGGTCTCCTCTCCTTACTGTGTTTGTCTAATGGGAACTCATGCTCATTAGGAATTAATATGTGATGACAAGAATTTGAGAACAGCAGCTCATTAAATATCCCTCTCATGGCTCTAGGAAAGGACTGTGGGAAGAGTGGGTAGTAATATGGTGTGACCAAGGGAAATAACAAGTGCTCATTAGTCATGCTCATGCCTTGATGATGGTCTCTGTGGCCCTGTTTGTAAACAGCAGCAGGATGACAGAAAAATTATGTGGCAACCTTAAATGGCGATGAAGCATATAGGTTCATAGGTTCATAGGTTGGTACTAGGCTATCGGCCCTAGGGCCTATACAAGCCTAGCCATAACAATTCCCTGGCTATTTCTTCCCACACTATTTACTTCCCTGGACCCCTGTCTAGCAGGGCGACTGAAGTGATCCCTGGGGTGAATTTCCTTTCTCCCATCCAATCATCAAGGTTCTTTTTGAAGAGGGCCAAAGAGGTGCTCTGCTTGACATGTATGGGCAGTCTATTCCAGAGTCTGGGGAGTCTCTGGGTCAGGAACCTATCCCTCCAGCATGTTTTGTTTATTGTGATGACAAGGTTTAGATCCCTGGAGCGTGTGGCTCTGAGGGATTGGGATTTCTTTAAGTGTAGCATGCCCAACAGCTCTGGGTTTGACATGGCCTTGTATGTTAAGCAGAGATCGCCTCGGAGTAGACAATATGCGACAGAGTATAGCTGGAGTTTTTTTAAGGTGGACAGCATAGGGCATCTGCTTTAGGCCTGTGATTCTTTTAGTGAGGTATTTCTGCAGCCTTTCCAGTTGTTGCAGATGTCTTGAGAGGTACATACCAAATGAGGCATTGTATTCTATAATGGTTCTAATAAGGGATGAGTACAGTGGGACAATGACCTGCTTTTTTCTGGATGAAAAGCCCTTAGTAATGAGGTGTGCCACATAGAAGGATTTCCTGACTGTTGTGGGGATGTGGTTATTGAAGTTGAGACCACTGTCCACCTGTGTTCCTAAGTCTCTTATCACACTTTTGGTGTTTAGTGTACTGCCACCTATGTGGAAATTCACGGGTACATGTTTTTTCCCAAAGGGGATAACTATACATTTCTTGGCATTGAGCTTGATCCCATGGCTCTGACACCAAGCATCTGTTTCTGTAAGGCCCTTTTGTAGAGTATCCACATCATTTGGGGATTCAATAATGGCTCCCAATTTGCAGTCATCTGCGAACTTTGTAAGCCAAAGTCCCTTAGTGTTGGCCTGGACTTCAGAGACGTAGATGTCAAACAAGAGAGGTCCCAGGACTGAACCCTGAGGTACTCCACTTGTCACTTGTCTGGGGCTGGATTTAGAGTCAGCTACTTTTACAGTCTGGGTTCTGTCAGTAAGCCAGTTGGCAACCCATCGAGTGATGTAGGGATTAATGCCCAGCTTAGTAAGTTTATCTATGATTCCAGAGCGTGGGGGATGGTGTCAAAGGCCTTGGCGAGGTCCAGATAGGCTGTGTGGACTGCCTTACCCTCGTCCATGGCTCTGGAGACTGATTCTAAGAAGTCAATCAGGTTCAGGAGACAAGATCGGCCCTTCCTGAACCCAAACTGGGTGGGGTCCAGTGTTTTAAGGTTTCCAATGTCTTTGTTTATAAGTTCCATGATAATACGTTCCATGGCCTTGCAGATCAGGCTAGTCAGACTGATGTGGCAGTAGTTCCCTGAATCCAAGGTGGATCCCCCCTTGTGGAGTGGGATAACTGTAGCTGTGTGCCACTCAGTGGACATGAAGCCTGAGATGAAGGTATGTTTAAACATTACACTTAGGTGAGGTGCCAGCCCATTTTATAGTTTATGTAGGACAAAGCCCGGGATGTCATCCGGTCCCATGGATGTTGTATTCTTAGCTTTGGAGAGTGCATTTTTTACCTGTGTGGCCATTATTACTGGAATTTGGCAATCTTCCGGTATTGAGATGGGCCATTTAGGGGGTGAGAGGGGGGGTGAAGTTGGCACTGAATCGATCTGCCAGGATATTGGCAATATCCTTGGGATCAGTATATTTTATGCCATTCTGTTGTAGCTCAGAGCAGATCTGAGCATTGCCATTTAGATTCGTGACAAAGTTATAGAATGCCTTGTGGTTGTCTTTGGAATCTTTGGCAATTTTATTTTTGTAACTAGCTTTGGAGGATTTTATGAGGGATCTCAGCTTCTTACTGAGGCTGGTAAGGGAGTTTTTTGCATCCTGGGATTTTCCTCTTTTCTGCAACAGTTTCTTCTTTTTGTTGTAAAGTTTGTTTATGGCAGGGGACCGCCATATTGGCTTCCCTTTTTTGGAGGAGAGCATCTTGGTTCTATTTGGGATGGCACGATTCATGCATGAGTGGATGCGCTCATACAGTGCCTTAGTGTAGGACTCAGCAGTCGAACTTTCAGTTCCCGTCTGCATTGGTGTCATGAAGTTTGTAACTTCTGACTTGAGTAGCATGAAGTTGGCTTTGGAGAATTTTTTTATGGAGGTTTCCTTACTGGGAGTGGGGGTGGGATGTGGATGTTAAGGGTGATTAGCTTATGGTCTGACCTGACCAACGAGGGGGTGACCATAGGTGTGGAGCATCGATTTCCCATGTTGGTAATGACCAGGTCTAGGATATTGGAGCCCCTGGTGGGACTATGGATTAGTTGATACAGGGCATTGGAATTTATGAATTCCAAGAACCGTTGGGCAAAGGTGTTGGTACACGAGTAGTTTTCCCAGTTAATGGCAGGGTAGTTGAAATCACCCAGTATTAGGGTGTTTGGTTGTATATTAATATTTTCCAGTATGTTTAGAAAGGTGTAGTAAGAATCTTGGGGCATGGTGGGGGATCTGTAGCAAGCTACAATTTGGATTGCAGTCTTACCAAGTGTTAGTTGCACCTGGAGAATTTCAGACGCATTGTTTTGGGCAACTAACCTGGTGGTGTGAATATCCTTGGTGAATATGGACACTTCTCCACCTTTAGCGTTTTGATCCTGGTTTGGTGGCCGAAAGGTGTGGTAAGTTGTAGCCTGGTATTGCAGGGGTGCTCTCTGGAGCCTTGAACCAGGTCTCAGTTACTGCACAGATATTGATGTTCTCCATTTTTAGGAGTGCCTCGAGTGAGTGCATTTTGAGGTTTAGACTTCTAGCATTGAGTAGCATTACTTTCAGATTTTGCATGCTTGTACATGTTACTGTGGTGGTTTTGTCCTTTGAACTTTGCCTAAAAAAGGCACTATAGGGGTGGCAAGAGCCTTAGCCAATAACTTGAATCCCAGGGGCGACAGGTGCAGACCATCTCTGGCAAAGCATCATGGTCTGTCGATCATGTCATCCCAGGCAGACAGATACTGGTTCCCCTTTGAATGACACCAAAAGCTTAGCCAATTGTTGAAGTCAATCATTTTGACCTTATATCGTGGTATCATTCTGGGCGAAGGCAGGATGCTACTCAGGGCTAGGGTCATACCTGCCTGGGCCACATGATCCGAGAGCTCTTCCATGTCTCTTTTCATGTAGTCCAGGGAGGTACATATCAAGTCATTCACTCCAACATGGACAATGACAGAGTCATATTTGTACTTGTTGTAGAGTGACTTGAGTGCATGAGTTTATAGGTTTATAGGTTAGTACTAAGCTAACTGCCCTTGCAAGCCATTTTAAGCTTAGCCAATTATCCCTTGTGTGACTCAAACCCTGCACCTTGCGTTTGTAAGGCAAACACCTTAACCATTAGGCCACCCTCCTTTCCCTTATGTAACTTTACAGTTTGATTAACAGGTTGTAAGTATAATTTAATACTAAGCAATACAATAATAGTTAGCATGATAGCTATTATCAATTTAAAAAAACATCCTTTAAATAGAAATTCCATTGTTGAATCATTTTGCCTTTGGTCATCCGAAACTGGATTTCCAAAAAGGATGCACTTTAAACCATGTCAATTTCATTATGGTTTTCTCTGTTGGAAACCTACAAGAGAATACATTTAATCAGATTTACATTGCTCACTATTTTTGATCATTCTTAGTTGATCTTTATGTACCAACATTGTTCTGTTTTTCTTTTTTCCTTTGATTTTGTACACTAATCGTCCAATTTGTTCCACTACCTCAAAAGGGCCATGCCAATTGCTAGCCCATGGTCCTTCCATTTGGAATGTTTTTACCAAAACTTTGGTTCCACAGGGAAGGTTTTCTTCAGCTGGTGGATCCTGGCACCCAACAGGCAGCTCACTGTAATTTTCTCCTTATTCAGCCTGTTGAGTGGGACATCAGTGTGCCTGACTGTAGAGTCACCTATGACTAAAGTGTTAGGTACATTGTCTTGCCTTAGGGGCTGTTGCTGGGTGGCACTCTGGTGTTGTGAGCTATGTGACACTTTGGTTGTGATTGGTGTTTGTTTGCATTTCAGCTTTGGAGGTCCTTGTTGCTTGGGCAGGTTACTGTTAATGGCCTCCTCATATGTGGATTTAGTGTTGCTGTGTGTGGGTGTTGGTGGTGAGAGTTTAGAAGGGCTATGTGTTGCTTGAGGTGTAGTGTGGGTGTTAACCTTCTCCTTTTGACTGTCCAGCATAATCTTGGGTGGAGAGAGCTTTGCTTTCAGTTTGGCTATGTAAGTGCATCTCTCATAGGTTGTAGTGTTGGTTGGTAGGAGGAGAGGGTTGTCTGTGTACATGAGGCAATTGCTGCATTGCCCCAGTATGCCCATATTCATCAGGTAGACAGGAGAAATCAACAGACGCTGACCTTTGGACATGCCTGGTTTGGTGCTTTTTTTTTGAAAAGTACAGGAGCTGTTTTCCTTTACCTTAGCAAGGGACTTTGCAATTATAGGCTGTTTATTGCCTATGATTAATATTTCCTTATTAATAAGGAGAGTTGAGTGCTTGTATCAGTTTAAGGCGTCCTAGTGCTTTCCAGCAGGTATTAGAGCAAGTTCTAGTCACAGGGATGCTTAAAGGTAAGATGAAAAAAAATGGTTTATCCTAAACACTGCAGTGTGCACTACAGAAGTTAGACGTGAAAGTAGGTAACTTAAGTTTTACCTGTCTAAAAAGTTAAGTTTTAGTGGATAGTCACTATTTTTAAAACAGTAAGATAGACTGAAAGGGGGTGGTCACTTTTATATTCCAGTACTATGGAATACAGTAGAATGGCAAATAAATTTAAATAGTTGAAGGGGAGTGATTTCACAAAATGATAATTCTGTGTTTACTCACACAAGCCAGTGAAAGCAGAGAGAAAATGAGATATATGGTCAAATTAACATAAGAGGCAGGCAACTAGAAAGACAGTGGCATTTAAGAACACGACAGTGACAGGGTGGGGGTGGAGAAAATTTCTGCCTGACTCACAAGAGACAAAGCTGTGGTGCCTTTTGAAGTTTTAATATGCAGTTAAAAGCAGAATACACGCAAAACACAAGGTAAAGAAAACAAATCACAGCACTCAAAATATAAAAAGGCAATAAACTAATGCAAAATACAACAAATAAAAAGCAAACCAACCTTTCCCTCACAGCAAAGTGTAGCAGAGTCTGGGTGAGCCTTTTCAATAAAGCTCTGAAATGTTTTATTTTACCCCTTAAATAGAAGTTTTAGTTCCTAGCTCCACCCCCTCAGTTCACAAATGATTAACCTTAAGTGACCTCTTCTATCTCATGTATGAGCCCTTAATTGATCAGTTCTAATTTCTGTCTGACTCACAAGACGCAGAACTGTGGTGTCTTTTGAAGTTTTAATATGCAGTTAAAAGCAGAACACAAGCAAAACACAAGGTAAAGAAAACAAATCACAGCACTCAAAATATAAAAAGGCAATAAACTAATACAAAATACAACAAATAAAAAGCAAACCAAACTTTCCCTCACAGCAAAATGTAGCAGAGTCTGGGTGAGCCTTTTCAATAAAGCCGATCTACATTATGAGCAAATTAATGGTTGGAAATGGAAAGATAGGAAAGGGATGATAAGGGGAAGTAAGTAGAGGGTGCAATCTAAGGTAAAACTTAGAAAATGAACAGTCTAGAAGTGGAGAAAGAGGATTTTTTTTCTTTGTGTTGGGTATCTGTACTGGACAATAAACAGGGGTGGGCATAGACACAAATGGGAAGGAAATCCTGGGGTGTGAGATAGGATGGGGTGTGCAGCTGCACTCCCTGCTAGCTTCAACACAGTCAGAGCTTATTTCTCACCCTGGCCTTACTCACCACTGGGTGCTGGCTCTAATGCTAATGTCTGTGCAGAGCAGGGATTTGCCTCCAGCAGTTACCAGAGATCGATCTCTAGCCAGCTGATTCAGGCATGCAGCTGCCTATCAATAAGCCCTCCACCATTTCTCCAGCTACTACTGGGTGACATATTTGTTACCTCCAGTCTCACTGCTTCTGGCAGTTGTTATGGCAGCATTTTCCTCAGCATGGCCAATGGCAGTGGGCTCTGCTGGTGCTGCTGTCGGTGTGCAGGTGAGTGTGGCAGCTGTGGACACTGATAGCTGCTGTGTTGGTAGCAGTGGTATAGTAACCATTGGTGGTGGTGTGATAGGCCTGGATGGAGGCAGGGGTGTTGGTCGAAACAAATGTATATAATGGAAAGGATAGCAAGAAAGTGTGTGTGTGTTTGCGTGTGCGTGTGTGTGTGTGTGTGTGTGTGTGTGTGTGTGTGTGTGTGTGTGTGTGTGAGTGTGTGTGTGTGTGTGTGTGTGTGTGTGTGTGTGTGTGTGTGTGTGTGTGTGTGTGTGTGTGTGTGTTTGGGGGTGGGGGTGCAAATACCATAAAAAAATAAAGTAAAGCCTGAGTCTGATTGCTTTACATGTACTAATAACATGAAAGTCATGAAACACCCACTCCCACTATAACAATGATGTGCAAATGTACATCCATATGGACCATGCACCCACAGCCTTCAGCATCTGCAAGCTGAAAAAGCAATGCATTTACTTTCTGAGCTACATCGGTAGGCTAGGAAAGCCTGCAGTGATGCATACACAAATGATGTGTGTCACACAACTTACAGAATGAGAGAGAGCATGTGCAGCTCACTGCAATACGTTGTGGGCACTGCACTCAAAAGGACAGGCAATAACTGCAACAACTAGCAAGGAGTGGGAATATTACCCAAAACCATTAACATATGCAGTGCATAATGTGAAGGTGCTGAGATCTCTACACAATCCTACTGAAGGCTGCACTTAAGCACACATTAATGTTATCATTCCTGGCACTTTAATGCAGTACATGTGTGAAAAGTGAGTTGATGCCATGGAGACCACAACTCTGACATAATTTATCAATGATGTGTAAATATGCAAGCTGTAGAGGACTTGAGCTCACAGCTTTCAGCACATGCAACCTAAAAAAGTTAAAGCATTTGCATGCTGAGCTATATCACCAGTCAAAGAAAAAGCCTCCAGTGAAACACACTAATGGTGTGTCAGGCAGTTGCAGAATGAAAAGTCTACCAAGGGGGGAACCAAATCCACTGCCAGCATAATAGTAATACAGCAGCAGTATCTTAACATATTGAGCTATATGTATAAGTCCATTAAAAATGCAGTCATTGACATATATCTAATCAACCCAATCATACTCCCTTTCAGTATTGTACATGCAACTTAAGTGCTCACCTATCTACTTTTATGCTGAGTACTCCCTATATGGGCAGATGTGTTTTCCAAATATCAGATAAAATCACAAATGGTCCAAAGTGGTAGGAAAACAAGTTTTTTCTAGCATACCTGTTGCACTTGCAGTAAACTATTAGCTTAACATCTTAAACACCATAACATTATAGGGTAGAGTCTAAACAAATGACAGTGTATGACATAACTTGCCAGTACTGTAATCATTTATCTACAGTCTATGTCATGTTGGCAAATCATATGTATCCAGAAATAAAGTACTCCTCTGGACATTTGATAATATTGCAATGCGCAGAAAAATCCATACCTCCACTCTGTACTGCTATGACAACAGACAGGATTGCTAACATGAAAAGTAACACTTCCAGTAACATGCATACTCACCACGGTGCTCCCTGAGGTGCAGACTTTTTATTTATCCTTTGTTGACCAGGTTAGTTCCACTAGGCTAGTATCTTCTTTTCAGGGGAGACCCAAGGTGGTATTTATACTACTAAGGGAAATTTGGCTAGGGTATCGATGAGCTTCCCCTACTCATGATTGGTACTCACATTGTTGTTTGAATGCAAGTATGTTTGCACATCCTGTTTTTAGCATGGAGTCATCTGGGAGGATGGTGTGCAAGACGGAACAGCAGCAGAAGGGGCGGAGGTAAATATTATCTCAGAAGCAACTTGCAGTGCGGTAATGGTAATTTGGAGGAAGATTTTCAAAGAATGTTATTTGAACAAACCAAGGAGACAGACAGACAGGAAAGTATAGATACAACCGTCCAATTGGGATGGTTGCAGGATGATATACTACAAGAATTAATAAACCAAAAAGTGTGAGAGAATAAGGTTTTGTGGGGGATATTATGAAAAAAAACACCAAAGGAGATGAAAAAGTGATGCCAGAAGGAAGTAGCAGAAAGATAAAGAAGATGTACACAGACACAGCAGCAGCTACACGAGAAGGAGTGAGAGATAAAAGAAAAGAAGACAACACAACAAAGAAAATTTGTGGTAAGAATACAAAGCCAAAGGGCACAGGAACTGAACAAATACAAGGTGTAATTTTTAGCTTTGGAAGGAAAAGTACAAGAGGTAAGAGCATTTATCATAATCAACAAAATCTGCATTTTGTGACATTTTTCTTGAGAATGTACAAGCTATGGAGATATTATTGTATGAATATGAAAAAGAATGACAGTCCTTAGAATGAATATATAGTAAAAATATGTTTTCAAGAGACTGAAAAGAAAGTACATATACAGTTTCAAATGGAAGGGGTAATAGGGTTTCCTATTACCTGATCGAATGTTTAGGTTAGTGAATACTTAAATGGCAATCTGGTAAGAGCAAAAGCAAAAAAAACACGAACGGCCGATTTAATCCAGGGAAAGAATTCCCTTGTCCATTATGTGGATTTTGCCCCTTTCCCCACTGTAGAGCGATCTTGGAGTTGGTATATTTAGTTGGGGGGGGGGGTGTGGGGGCACAGCCCCCACTTCATTTTGGTTTAATTTTTTTTTTTTTGCGGCCGAGGGAATTCATTCCCTATGTTAAATCAGCTGTTTGCTTTTTTAATATTTTGATATTACCAGTTCGATGTTTAGGTATTCGCTAACCTAAACATTCAATTGGGTAATATATACGCTGTAAGAGATACTTTAAAAGAATATTTAAAAATATATGTAAAGAAATAATAGATATTTCAAATGTTTATGACAATAAGCGTTTATGGATTGGGGCATGGGATTGTAATCTCATTCTGAAAATGGAAATGCATAAAATTGTATATATTCCAAGTGTTATAAATGTTGATGGTAACGGGGTGTTGTAAAATATTGGGAGCAATCAAAGACATGCTTTTTTGTGGAAAAGAAGGACATTTAATTAATAGTTAAGATAAAAAAGGAATGTTATATATGTGGTAAAACAGGACATGATTAAAAATGTGAACTTAAATGTTATAAGTATAAAAAAATTGGACATTTATGGTTGGATTGTAAAGAAAAAGAGAATAAGCTAAGTATTATATACCAGAGTAAAGATAAAAAAAAACAATAAATAACTGAAGCTGACATAGAAATAGATGAAACGTTAGGTAAAAAAGGGATATACTGAAAACAAAATAATGAAAGATATGAATTAGAGAGAGAATCAGAAGTGAGTGGTGACAAAAATATAAGTTGGAAAATGGTAAGAGTGAAAAAGAATTCTACTGGTAAAAGAGTTTAAGACAGAAAAAGAACATGTAAAGCTATTAATTTAAAGGAAGAAGAAAGGAAATGGATAAAGCTTTCTTATAAGAAATTAGTATAGGATGATATCTCCTAAACCAAGAAACAGAGAAAGGAATCATTTAAGAATTTTTTCTGTGACTGTTAATAGTATGAAAAATATTACTAGAAGGATATCAGTTTTAGAATGGTGTAATAAATGTGACGTTGATATAATTATTCTGGAGGACATAAGAATTTTGGTACATGAAGAAAGACTACAGACACAAAAATTATGGTATAGGGAAATAATATGGAATATATAGACTGAACAATGTTCAAAATAGCAGTTCTGTATTGAAGAGTAGTACAAATCCTGGATGCCATATTAGTTAAAATAGGAAGAACAACTTTTATAGACTTAAGATAGCAAGAAAAAATGTATAGCATTATTGCTATACAGTATATGTATATGTATATGTAACTAGTAAAAAAATGGATAATTTATTTCAGAAATTGCAAACATGGGCACAGCAATTATAAGATATTTCAATTGTGACTTTAAGAGAAATAAAAAGACAGGAGGAAAATATGTAAAAAAAGATGATGGAAATAATAAAATATGGAAAATTAGCTATATGGAGTAAAAAGTGTGAACTTACAAGACAGGTACTTTAATATCTGAAATAGATTTTTTTGCATCAGAAGGAATATGTATAATGGAAGAAAAAACTATTATAACAGGTTTTTCAGATCATTTGACAATATGGTTGGAAATATATCGCAATAAAGAGTATTAAAGATATGAAAATGTTCAAAAAGAATAAATAAAAAAGGAATATAATGAAAAAAGAAAGAAAGATATTAAGCAATTATGGAAGGATAATATTAGTATGAAAACATTTTATGTTAATTGATCAGAATGGTGGATTGCCTTTAAAAGAAAATATAAAGATTATAATTTATTCTAGAAAAATGAAGAAAGAAAAAAGAAAAGCAGGAATATGTTGAAATATATAAGGATGCAATGAACAACTTAGAAATATTAATATAGACTATAATGAGAAGTGAAAAACATTTATAAGAAAAATTATGAGAAAATTGGAGAACTAGTGTATAAATAAAAGTATCTGGAACTTAAAGAAATGGGAAGTAAAACATTCTGAACAAAATAATAAAGACTTGGTAAGCAGATTATATTATGTGAATTAAAAATAAGTATTTAAACAGTTAAACATAGAATTAGCATCAGGCCCAGATGGTATTGGGTTTGAAATGTATAAAAAAATATAGAAGGATGGCAGAAAACATATTTCATATGTTTATTCAATGGATGCTTAAATGAAGAATTAAAATATAAGGGAATGTGTAGTGTGTTATTAAAATTTATATGGGAAAAGGGAAAAAAAAAGAAGAAATAAAAACTGTAGACCAATAGTTGTAAATGATACAGACTATAAGATATTTATGGAAATAATACAAATGAGATTTGAAGATAGGATAGAATATATAATGGAGAAAAGTATAGATGGTTTAAAAGGAAATGGATACCAAGAATTAGTAATTATAGTGAAAGAAATTATAGATGATATAAATAGAAAGAATATATAAAATGTATTGTAGATGTTATTAATAATGCATTTGATTCAATAAAGAATGATGTATTGTAGAAAGTAATGGATATGCATAATATTAATAATAAAATCAAGCAAGCATGTAGTGCAGATTATAAAAATAATGAAGTAAGAGTCTAAATTAATGGATGATTAGGTAAAGAAATAGATATAAATAATGGTAGAAGACAAGGGTATCCTATTATTAGTATCTTATTTGTTTTGTTCATGAATACAGCAGTTACAGAGGTACACCAGAAAATAAAGAACACCGATTATAAAATTCAAATGAAAGCTGAAATCCCAGTTATGATGTCATATCCAAATGGTATGATTATAACAACTAAAAGTAAAGAGTGGATGAGAGAAGTTATTATTTATTTAGTTGAAAGTTTAAAGGAAAGAGGTATGATACTTAATAAAGAAAAGAGCAAATTAATGGGTGATACAATAAAACTAGTAGGTATATAATTTTCTATGAAGGAAATATCTGTTTTAAGGATAACTTTCGATAAAGAAGAAAATAAGAAAGGATGGGAAGAAAGAGAGCATATTTATCAATTGTCATAATGATTCCTAGAAGATATGAAAAAAACTTTTATTAGAAATATTATTCTCCTTTGTATGGGGGTCAAGATTAAATCCCGTTAAAAGGGGTGTTTTATATATGAACAAGGAAGAATAGGGATTAGGTAAGATAAATCCAATAGTTTATGCTGCTTCATTAAAGTAATGAAATGGTTAAATGAAAAGAGTGGGAAGCTGGTGACAAATGTATCGAACTATAAGACATTTAGGGAAAATACAAACAAATACAAGAACAAAAGAATGCGTTAATCAAGAAATTAGTAAAGATTAAAGCAATTAATGACAAAAGAATGCATTAATCAAGAAATTAGTAAAGATTAAAGCAACTAATGACAAAAGAATGCGTTAATCAAGAAATTAGTAAAGATTAAAGCAATTAATGACAAAAGAATGCGTTAATCAAGAAATTAGTAAAGATTAAAGCAATTAATGACAAAAGAATGCATTAATCAAGAAATTAGTAAAGATTAAAGCAATTAATGACAAAAGAATGCGTTAATCAAGAAATTAGTAAAGATTAAAGCAATTAATGACAAAAGAATGCATTAATCAAGAAATTAGTAAAGATTAAAGCAATTAATGACAAAAGAATGCGTTAATCAAGAAATTAGTAAAGATTAAAGCAATTAATGACAAAAGAATGCATTAATCAAGAAATTAGTAAAGATTAAAGCAATTAATTAAATAAACAAGTGGTATAGATATAATGCTGAATACCAAGATTGTTTCTGGAGACTGGAGATAAAGAAATTACCTGTTAAGGCAAATATGCCTTATAAAAAGAAAAATGAAAGAATATGCTTGTGCTGTGGAGAAGAAGAAACAATAGAACATGTTTTCTTAAAATGTGAGAGAGTAAATAAATTGTGGAATAACTTATGTGTAGAAACCTTTTTTAAAAAATATCAAAAAACTAAGAATGTATCCAGGCAATAAGAGCCACACAAACCTAGAAAAAACAAAAAAAAAAATGTGGATCCGGACAGGCAAAAACTTTAAAGTTGATTTATTTGAAGCAAAATCCAAGAGGTAAACAGTAAGTCTTCAAACACACATAAGGATAAGCGTTTTCATTTGTGACTATGACAAACTTCTTCCGATAAATTAAACATAATGCTGGTTTGGCCTTGCCAGCATTAGTAATAATGTTTTCATTACTGCATTGAACTGATGCATGCAAACAGTCTGAGTTTGCATTCTATCTTGTTTTACCCAAATACACTTTAGTCCAGCAAAGCCAAAATTATTATACCAAAGTTACAGTGCCAAACATTTCATCCACAAACCACCATCATCTGCTTTGACCCTGCCAGGATTAAAAAGAAAATAGCAATACTGTATTAATTTAATACGTTGCACAGAAACAGTAGTCACAGGCTTGCTTGTCAACTGAATTTACCGAAATACACATTAATCTTGTAAAACCACAATTACAACAGTAAACAGCAAGGCCAGTCTGATAATTTAATTCACAAACACCCCCATTACCTAACTAAACTAGCTGCTTTTTTCCTGTCAGTATTAAAGTAGAAATAATAGTGACAGTTGGGTTGCATACTTGCATTGCTTTCATTTTGTTGACAGAAACATTAGTCACAACATGTGTGTGCCAGCCAAGTACACATTTCATTTTATTTATTTTACTTTTGTTTAGCTGGGTTTCTGCAACCGTCTTTAGCTAGAAAAAAACATTTTCAGCATATGTCCAGGGAGAAAAGCTCCAACCAGTCTTAAACATTTTTAAACAAACATTCAGTATATACATATGAACAAATATGGACATGCACTAAGAATTACTCATAAACTTGCTAATTATTTTACATTCATCTTGAAGTATAGACAGAAAATTATTACAGTTTTTCAAAACTAGAATTACAATGGTAAACAACAGGGCCATTTGTTTCATTTACACATAGTCCCAATCTTCATTGCCTACCCCACCCCCAGTATCTGTTTTGATCTTGCAAGGATAAAAACAAAACTCAGAGTTCAGAGCTTGTGATCGATCTTACTTCACTCAAATGCACATTACTCTTGCAAAGCAAGCCAGAACTGCAGTCATTCCATTCACACATAGGCATTGCCCCCATCCCAACTGCCTACCCAGAGAATCTGCTTTAGGCCTACAAGGTTTAAAATAATGGATACAATATTGAAAATAAAAGACCACAGTTACATTACTGTATTTCTTTCACGTCACTTATCCAAGAACTGGTACATGATCATACTTCAGTTCACCCATACACACTTTACTCATGCAAGACTAAAGTTTGTTTCAACAACAAAACATTGACAAAAATTTATCTTGACTAACCCTGCATAAAGCTATTACATTAAAAAAAATAAAACATGTCATCCATAAACCTTCTCCCAGAATGCACTGCATACCTAGTGTCCCTTTGACTTCTGCCAGGATATTATAGTTAAAAAAAAGAAGAAAGAAGGTCATCAATAGTCCCCAAAACACATAGACTACTAGCATCTGGTTGACCCTGTCAGTGTATTACACAAAAAATAGAAAATCATCAACAGTCCCCAAAACACATTACCTCCTTACTATCTGGTTAACCCCGCCAGGATATTATATTAAAAAAAAAAAAAAAAAGGAAGTCATCAACGGCCCCAAAAGGGCACAGACCACTAGTATCTGGTTGATCCTGCAGGTGTATTACATTAAAAAAAGAAAGTCATCAACAGTCCCCAAAACACATATACCACCTACTAGTATATAGTTGACCATGCCAAGATATTGTTAGAAAAACAAAAAAGCAACTCCCAAAACAGACAACTCAGCCTTCTACTACTATCTGGTTGACAGTAGTGCAAGGTTATAATGCCTTCCACGCATTTAGGCCAGCTACTTCACAGGCAGAGACTAAAGGTGGAGGTGTCTCTATTTACATCAAAATAAATATATGTTAAGGCTGGTTGAGCTGCTCCATGTACAAATCACCATAGGTAAAATCTAATACCACTTCCTTGCAAGCTATTGGTCCCCATCTATGACCCAGGAAACCCACACAATGTATTTAAACATATTAGAAACACTAAACATCTAACCCAATAGCATATTCATGGGTGACTTTAATTGCCCCACTATTAACTGGGAATCCTATACAATATCAAATGTACATGAACAGAGATGTACATGCACAGAGATTCCTGGATTTTGTAGACACAAACTCCCTTGACCAAATAGTCAATACACCAACCAGGGGTGCAACCACAGTGAATCTGGTCCTCACTAATATGAGTGAGTGCTGCACAGCCCATACGGTAATGCCTTACCTGGTAAGGTTAAACCACAAAATGGTCTCCTTTGAAGTAAAAATAAAACCTGGACCCCCAGCTCAACCGGGAGTATTCAGGACTATTCTAAGGCTACCCTCCAGCTATTAAATGAGAAACTGGCAAAATTTCAAGCCCCTATAAACCCTGAGAACACTTCTGCCTATGCAGAAGTGTTCACAGAAACCCTGTACAAGCATGTTAATAGCTGCCTAGAGACAGCTGTGCCCACCAGGACGAAGTACAGAAATAACTAAAAAAAACAAGCCACCCTGGTGGGATTACAAAATCAATCAGATATATAACAGGAGGAAGAAAATCATGGCACAAATTAGGTGGTACAACACCTAGAAGGATAAATGCATTCTCATCAAACCAAACAAACAACTCAGAGGACATATAAAGTCTACCAAAGCCAAATTTGAGGTACGTTTGGCCTCCTAGGCCAAGGACAACCAGAAAGCATTATTTAGCTGTGTCCTCAACCTCAAAGGCAATACACAATTGTGTGCAGGGCTCATTGTAAATGGAATCACCTATATTGAACAAGAATATATAGCAAATCTCCTGGCTGATAAAATCAGCTCCAACTTTACTCCTCTTTCCCCCTCAACCTTCCCTCAGGAAATATCATCAAATATAACTCCCCCTATTATCACTAGGGAACAGGCTCTTAATGCTCTCTCTAAGACCAAGAACACTGCATCAATGAGCCCAGACAATATCCCAGGATGCCTTCTAAATAGCATGAAACATGACCTATCAGGGCCTCTGGAATTACTATTTCAGCTGTAACCTCCAAACAGGCTTTGTGCCTCATGAATGGAGAAAGGCAACAGTCATCCCAATGCACAAAGGTGGGCCATCTACAGACCCTGGAAGCTACAGACCCACATGTCTCACTAGTCATATATGTAAAACCATAGAACAATTTATCATGGAGATGATCAGTAGAGATATAGTAAATTTCCAGACACTGGACCCAAACCAGTTTGGTTTTGTCAAGGGCAGATCATGCCTACTCAATCTGGTGGACTTCTTTGAGAAGGTTATGAAAGGAATGGATGAGGGCAAAATCATTCACACTGCCTACCTTGACCTGGCCAAGGCATTTGACACAATACCCCACTTGGGCATTGTTGACAAACTCATGAGGTTATGTACAAACCCATATGTCACCCGGTGGATAGACAACTGGCTCATAGACAGGACCCAGGAAATTAGAAATGGGGAGTCCACTTCTACAAAGAGACCAGTCACAAGTGGAGTCCCTCAGGGATCAGTCCTTGGACCTCTCCTTTTTGGGATTTACTTCTCAGAAGTCAAGGCCAATGTCATTAGTCTCTGGCTGACTAAATTTGCAGATGATTGCAAATTAGGAGCTCTCATTGAATCTCACACTGACACAGACAAATAACTGGTGTCAGAGCCATGGACTAAAACTAAATGTCAAGAAATGTATAATAGTAACCTTTGGGAAGTCATCCATCCCTGGTAACTATCATATTGACAACACATCCCTTAGAGTTAACCCAGTACTCAGGGACTTAGGAATACACATAGATAGTAATCTAGCCTTTGATCATCACGTGTCTACAATAGTGAGGAAATCATTCTATGTTGCGCAACTTATAAACAAAGGTATGGCATCTAAGTCCACGGAATTCATTGTTCCACTGTATTTGGCATTCATCAGACCTATCATTGACTACAATGCACCCTTTGGTATGTACCTAACTAGGCATATTCAACAACTGGAATGTCCACAGAGGTTCCTCACTAAAAGAGCACAGGAAGTAAGTAATATGTCCTATGCAGACTGCCTCAAGGCCCTATCCCTGTATTCTGTCTCCTACAGACTTTTGAGGGGAGAACTATACCTGGCATACAGGGCATTGTCAGACCCCACTCTGATGGACCTCCTGCATATCCGCAAAACAGACAGTACCGGTCACCTGCTGGAGAGATAGGTATGTATCACAGAGACTACCCCATCTGTGGAACAGGCTCCCCATCCATGTTAAGCAGAGTTCCTCCCTAAACCAATTCAAGTGCAACGTGGACAATTGGATGGGAAACCAGAAATTCATTCCTGGTTTGGCACTTATGCTTCTAACGGACACAGGTAACCTGTAAATGGTTCATCTCCTAGGCCCATGCTTACACTTATCAATGGTATTAGAACTTGTCAGAGATTTGGGATGCATGGCTAGGCTTAAAAAGGCCTTGTGGTCATTAGCCTAGTAAACACCTATGAACCTAAGACCCTGCCAGACTCCAGGCCCAGGATGTCAGAAAGAAAATTTTTACAACTCCTCTGTACCATTTAAAAAGTATCTGGTCGATCCTGCCAGGAAATAATTAAATACAGAAATTATCTGATCAACTCTGTCAAGAAATAAAAATGAATAAATAAATACAGAAAGTATCTGGTTGATCCTGCCAGGAAAAAATGCAGAAAGTAACAGGTTGAGCTTGACAAAAAAAAAAAAAACAGAAAAACAAAAAAAACCCTACTCAGAACTTAATTGATGATTATTTTTTCAGACAGCTGATTTATATTCCTTGCCAAGGAATCCTTGGCTTCTCTTACTTACCTAGCAAAGTAATGAGAATGATGGACAAATTTTAACGATCCACTTAGTTTATTTTCTCCTCCTGCTCTCTTGGACAGCCATCTCTCTCGCTGTCTCCATCACAAATTAACTGTGTTACAGTGAAGGAAGAGAGAGAGTGAGAGCAACAGGACTAATCAGCAGCCATGTCACATACTCAGATTAAGTGACAGCATGGCTGCTGACTTAACAGTCCAGTCGGGTTCTAATTTACTGCGATTAAAACCCCAATGACTTCTGGGCATCTTCACTGATGCCTGCAGTCTTCCCAATCTGGACTGTTTTGAAAACAGTCCAGTGACAAGAAAAGTTTTTTTTTCTTTTTTCTTAAGGCAGAACTTGTACACGTATGCGAGCAGCTCCGAGTTCTATGAAACATTGCACCTTCAACTTTACACAATAGTTTGCAGTTTGAACTGCTACTAGCATGTAAAAATCGCTATTTAAACTTTTTTTAATGCAAAATTGTGGAGGGGGGGCTACATCTCAGCAGTCTGATACCATGAGCCTCCCCTGGCTACTGTTGAATTAAACTAGATCTATCTATCTATCCATCTATCTATCTATCTATCTATCTATCTATCTATCTATCTATCTATCTATCTATCTAGGCTTCCCTCACGCTATATATAAATATGTATATGATTGTGATGGAGTCTGACATCATAACCAACTTATTATGTGTTTGAGACATGGATGTGAAGAAATTCCAAAGTGAAGTGAAGATTAACAGCTTAATCTTGACATCCGTGAGGAACACAAACAATAAGTCGCTGTGGTCAGACAACCCGAT